>NC_090898.1:2124615-2214615 GCF_040956055.1 Brachionichthys hirsutus
TGGCCACGCCCCCAAACACACAGGAAGGCGGCCATATTGGATATAATTTTAAAAACTTTAGAGTCAGCGTTTGCACACACACACACTCCAATCCAAACCAAATTTTAAACACTGATTGACCCTTCCTACCTGGACACTTTAAAAGGGAAACTTTGACAATCAGCCTTACAGCGCCCCCTAGAGAACGATAACAAAAATTGAATGGGAATTAAAAAAATACTTTGCCAGAAATGATTGAAACTTACCAGAAAAGTCCCTCATGTGGTCCCGATCAAAAAACACAATCGCAACCATGTTGTTGTTTTTACGCTGTTGCCATGGCGATGGCAACCCCTCCTATGGGGAGGGGTCCGACGCCAACTTTGTCGGACAGCCACGAAATTCGGTACAGACATGCGTCATGTCAGGGCAAAAAAAAAAGTATTATGGCCACGCCCCCAGACACACAGGAAGGCGGCCATATTGGATTGAAACTCCTGATGGCAGATGGCCATATAATCCAAATAACGATTTGACTGAACTGTGAGCTACTCATGCAGCTAAAATCGAAACACTTGCGAAGCACTCAGGACAAAAGCGGCGGGCGTCGGCGGGTCAGCTCAACGGCCTGTCGGCCGGCGAGGGCCTACAACGCCGCTTGCGGCTTTAATTCTTCTTTATTCTTCTTTATTCTTTATTCTTTATTCTTTATTCTTCTTTGTTCTGCTGTTTAAACGGCAATTTGACCCCCTGAACATGCTCGAAAACTCACCAAACTTTGAACCAAGGTCAGAACCGGCGAAAAATTAATTATTTTATGTGTTTTAAAATTGGGCATGAAAAAGTGGCGCGCTAGCGCCACCTACAAAAATCACAATGCATTGTGCCTATGGGGGGTCCGACGCCAACTTTGTCGGACAGCCACGAAATTCGGTACACACATGCGTCAAGTCAGGGCAAAAAAAAAAAAAAATTATGGCCACGCCCCCAAACACACAGGAAGGCGGCCATATTGGATATAATTTTAAAAACTTTAGAGTCAGCGTTTGCACACACACACACTCCAATCCAAACCAAATTTTAAACACTTTTTGACCCTTCCTACCTGGACATTTTAAAAGTGAAACTTTGACAATCAGCCTTACAGCGCCCCCTAGCGAACATTAACAAAAATTGAATGGGAATTAAAAAAATACTTTGCCAGAAATGATTGAAACTTACCAGAAAAGTCCCTCATGTGGTCCCGATCAAAAAACACAATTGTAACCACGTTGTTGTTTTTACGCTGTTGCCATGGCGATGGCAACCCCTCCTATGGGGAGGGGTCCGACGCCAACTTTGTCGGACAGCCACGAAATTCGGTACAGACATGCGTCATGTCAGGGCAAAAAAAAAATGTATTGTGGCCACGCCCCCAGACACACAGGAAGGCGGCCATATTGGATTGAAACTCCTGATGGCAGATAATCCAAATAACGATTTGACTAAACTGTAAGCTACTAATGCAGCTCAAATCTAAACACTTGCGAAGCACTCAGGACAAAAGCGGCGTGCGTCGGCGGGTCAGCTCAACGGCCTGTCGGCCGGCGAGGGCCTACAACGCCGCTTGCGGCTTTAATTTATGCTTGTTTTTATTAGCAATTAATTGCAGGAGTACTCATGTTAAGGGCAAACCGAACAAATTTCACTCAGCATTTCTCTGCACCAATAAGATGCAGGGTCACAGGTCAAACAGGGTTTAAACAGCAGTTTAAACAATCCCCAACACTCGTAAAGGGCCAGCACAGTAACAGTAGCGCATACTTCAAAACTTTAACGAGTCACGGATGGGTCAATAAAATGTCATTGAAAACAATGCAGTTATTTGAAACACCTTTTTAATGTAAAAGTAATTGAATGTTGCCAAAGAGAGTTTTTATATCTTTGATGAAAACATGCTAATTTTGAATTTGCTGCTGGTCACACCGTTGATGACCGGGCCATGTTTCCGCTGTTTCACATCTTCTTCTGACAACATTTTCCGGTCTTTTGTTTCTCCTGTTCAAACATTTTTGAGATGCAGACATATTGTAAATCTGTGTACAAATGTCTGTGAGGCTGATGAAGCGAACATTTCAATATGTCTCGTTTTCAATTGAACGAATCGTGAATGGATCTGAAAATCATTCCCTTCTAGGTTTTTTTTATATTGTACAGAGCATTCCAACTTCGGAACGCAGTTTACGAAACGGTGTCTTGACCTTTGATAATATTGAACTATTTTTTTCTTTCCATCTACCTAGATGAGCGTTTTCCATCTGATGCTACCGTGGAGTTTGTCTTCTCTTTTGGCCCTGAGAAAATCAAAGGTCGGTTCACGCCATTAAATTCTACATTATCTGTTCAGCTCGAAAATGGTCTGGACAAAAAAGTAAGAAAAGGAAAGTGAATGCAAATTGTACATTGTAGGTCGAGAGTACCAGAAGAATGACCCAGCTGTCACAGTGAACTACAACACTGCTGACCCAGTGGTCCGCTGGGATTCCTACGAGAACTTTAACCAGCGGTACCAGGACAGCCTGGAGGGTAACGCACTGTTCTCTTCATGTCCTGTTGCAGATTGTTGTTAAGTGATTCTAAATGGGCCAAACTCAATGTTTTTTTTCCAATGACATGACACTTTGCCCATGAAAACCGAGTCCTAGAATGTCATTGTTAGTGTATTTAGTGCGTATTTACAAATACAGTAATACCTCGACATACAAGTGTTCCGAGATTCGTGCAAACATGCGAGCAAAATGTTGCTTTTGAGATGCGAGTATAAATATGAGATACGAGCGCTACGAGCACACATCCAGATGCTGACACTAAACGGGCGAGCGCTGCGAGCGCGCTTCCAGATGCTGACGCTAAACGGGCGAGCGCTACGAGCACGCATCCAGATGCTGACACTAAACGGGCGAGCGCGCTTCCAGATGCTGACGCTAAACGGGCGAGCGCTACGAGCACGCATCCAGATGCTGACGCTAAACGGGCGAGCGCTGCGAGCACGCATCCAGATGCTGACACTAAACGGGCGAGCGCTACGAGCACGCATCCAGATGCTGACGCTAAACGGGAGAGCGCTACGAGCACGCATCCAGATGCTGACGCTAAACGGGCGAGCGCTGCGAGCGCGCTTTCAAATGCTGACGCTAAACGGGCGAGCGCTGCGAGCGCGCTTCACTCCTTCAGTGATTTTGGCTGTATCTGTGAATATTATTTATCAGTAATGTGTCCAAAGAAAGCGAGCGGTGAAGATGGCAGTGAGAAGAAAAAAAAGGCATGATGACGATGGAGATGAAATGATCGCGTGTAAGTGATTGGACACACGAGTACGAGCGGAGTACATCGATTATACGTACAATCCTCACACAGAAGGATGCTACCAAGAACACAAAGCCTTCCAAAGGCACAACTATTGTCTAAGTTTATGTAAGAGTACGTGTAAAGTACAATTACTGTATAAAGTGTTACGTACCGTCCAACTCCTCCGCACTACACGCCGCTGTTAGTCTGTCTCGAAGGGAAAACTTATAATGAAACCACATTTTATCATTTATTATATCATTTTGTGACTGTGTGTATATAGTAATTAGTGTAGATTTGGGTGATTTGACATACGAGCGATTTGAGTTACGACTTGAGTTAATGGCTAGCTAATAGACTAACTCTGCCTGCTTTCTCAGATATCGCCCACACCAGAGGTCCTCTCGATGGAAGTCTCTATGCTCAGATTAAGAAGCGCAGAGGTCCTGGATCCGGTTCTCTCACCTCAACCAATGACAGCAATCCAGCGTTGGGCCTTCCAAATCGGCCAGACCACCTCCTCACTCAAAGTTCAGGCTTTTTGAACCAACCATCTATCCGTCCTGACCAGCACGAGGAGCCCATTCATCTTCCACCTCCAACCAGACAAGAAAGAGAGGAGCTCGACCATCTCCTGGGGGGTATTGAGGGAACCAGAGATAGAGAGCGAGAGACCGCCATCTTGGATGATGGTGATTCTTTGCCCTCTGGGACGCTCCAACTCTGTCGGTCTTGTTCCTGCCGGGATGGCTACAGGTCACAGCGCTGTGCTGAATCTGGGTGTGACCGTACTCTGCTCATGTCTAATGGTTACTGCCTCAATAGGACTCCCGGTTCCAGCGGGCACCACGGGCCAATGCCCTCTGACAGCCCCAACCCGGGGGCTCCTCCATCACACATGGATCTGTGCCAGCACTACGGCCCCCATTCACACCAGTCTCTTCCACCTCCGGACGTGGTATGGGATCGCCAGAGCGCCCAGCCTCACTACCTGCACCGCTCCTGCTCAGAGGCTCCATCGTCTCGACGTATCTGTCCCTATCAATCACCAGACCTGACTCCTCATTCTCACCGTCACCACCCTCTGTCTTCCCCGGGCCGCCTCTGCTGTCGAGAAGATGAATACAGTCCCTACCACCACCCGACTCCACCTCACAGCCTCCACCATCCCCACTCACACCTTCCCAAACCAGCCACCAGCCCTAGCTATCATGAAATGATGCTAATGGATGGCCTGCCACCCCCTGGCTGCCCATGCAGAGATTGCAGCATCAGGAGGGAAGAGACAGCGGCTTATCATACCTTAAGGTTGGACCGAAATGACGGCTTCCACTGGAACAGAGAGGGGGACCTTCAGCAGAGGGAGGCGGGGCATAGGGGATCCAGGGAGGAGTTATCCAGAGGGTCAGAGCTCCACTGGGAGAGACGGGCCAGAGAGGTGTCTCTGCATTGGGAGAGAGACAGGGAAGCTGAGCTGCAGTGGGAAAGGGACAGGGAGGCTGAATATTGGCACAGGAGGGTCACCATTGCCTCCTATGGCCCCCAGCATCACAACCTCCCAGCCTTCACGTTTGACCCCTTAACATCAGGTCACCAGGCACCCCCAGAGGCATCAAGATCGCATGCCCATTCCCACCTAGACCTGAAGTACAGCAGCAGCAGCAGCGGGTACCAGACACCCCGCCAGGTGTGCCCCTACTCTCCCTATCAGCCCTCGTCCTCTGACAGCAGGGGTTATGCCTCCGGTTACCAGTCTGAGTCCACCTCCCCGCTGCCTCCAGCCTCCTCCATGACAGTGCCTTGTAGTCATAGCAATGGGCCGACAGACCATAACCACACCCATCATCACCCAGGCTCACAACAGGCATATGGCTGTGACTCTCATGCTGGTGAGTCACATTAAAACACAGAAATGTCTTTTCCTTCAACAACAGGGCCGAAGTTTAAAAAATCCATAATGAGCAACAGCGTGGCCTAAAGAGTGTGTGCTCAGCTAGACAAAGGCTTTACACATGACTCACGCATGACTCACGCATTACTCACGCATTACTCACACATTACTCACACATTACTCACACATTACTCACGTATTACTCACACATTACTGATACATTACTCACGCATTACTCACACATTACTCACACATTACTTACACATTATTCTCACATTACTCACACATTACTCACACATTACTCACACATTACTCACACATTACTCACACATTACTGATACATTACTCACGCATTACTCACACATTACTGATACATTACTCACGCATTACTCACACATTCTCATACATTACTCATGCATTACTCACACATTAGTGATACATTACTCACACATTACTCTCACATTATTCTCACATTACTCACGCATTACTCATACATTACTGATACATTACTCACACATTACTCACACATTACTGATACATTACTCACGCATTACTCACACATTACTGATACATTACTCACGCATTACTCACACATTCTCATACATTACTCACGCATTACTCACGCATTACTCATACATTACTCACGCATTACTCACACATTACTCACGCATTACTCACGCATTACTCATACATTACTCACACATTACTCACACATTACTCATACATTACTCACGCATTACTCACACATTACTGATACATTACTCACACATTACTCATACATTACTCACGCATTACTCATACATTACTCACGCATTACTCATACATTACTCACACATTACTCACACATTACTCTCACATTACTCACGCATTACTCACACATTACTCGCACATTAATCACGCATTACTCACACATTAGTCACGCATTACTCACACATTACTCACGCATTACTCACACATTGCTCACACATTACTCATACATTACTCACGCATTACTCACACATTACTCATACATTACTCATACATTACTCACGCATTACTCATACATTACTCACGCATTACTCACACATTACTCATACATTACTCACACATTACTCACACATTACTCTCACATTACTCACACATTGCTCACACATTACTCATACATTACTCACGCATTACTCACGCATTACTCACACATTACTCACACATTAGTCACACATTAGTCACGCATTACTTACACATTACTCACGCATTACTCACACATTACTCACTCATTACTCACACTCAGGCCACCAAAAGCCAAGCATTAAAAAAACATCTGAATTGAGCTTAGTGTTTGTAAATGCAGGCTGCTCTGCCTTTTCAGATGGCCTACGCAGCGCTGGTGAAAGTGTGGGCTGGAGGGATCACATTGCTCATGGTTCCTTCAAAAGGATCCACAGAGATGGCCACGCCACATGCTCCACGCCGTCTGACATGTCTGGACCACCCACTCCTGTCCACACCAGCAGCCCTCTGTGCACCGAGGAAAGGTAACACATTCAACACCGGTCGAACTGGACCGTGTCATGTGACACGAGTATGCATGTGCAATACTCAAATCCAAACAGTATTTATATTGTGAAAAGCAATGTAAGAGTCCAACTAATCAGAATCAGTGTGTTGCCACACTGATTATGTTCCTCTACATTCACACTTTACATCAATATATTGCATGTTACAGCAACTTACATATGTTGTACTGGAGTACACAGTAGAATGATTTATGACAGTAATACTTCTATTCATTGAAGCCCCAGTCCGGACGGGAGAGACTATGGGATCCGGACCACTGATATTCTCAGCAGTGACTATGAAGCACCCCAGGATGAACGTTGTCCCACAGAGACCGACATCCAGGAATCCCTGGAAAACCCGAGAAGTAGCCCAGAGCCATCTTCCGTGACCGCCAAAGACACGGCGACGCACACAACCACAAATATGCTCGCAGAACCCCACAACCACTGCACAGGATCATCGGCCGCCGCTCGTCAACAGCAGCACTGTAGCCCGGACACGCCGTCAGCTTCCCCCTCAAAGAGCACCTCGTCTGTTGACTCGGAAACTACAACCACAGTAAACCAGGGACTCCGCCCGGCTCTGTCATCCCCTGTTCATTCTTCATCCACAGCTGATAACCCCTGCAAGCCTCTCCAGAGCCCCCACCAGAAGCCCGAGGCTGCTGCTCTGCCTTCTGCTGGGACAGTGACCCAGCCTCAGCGCCAGACTCAAACCAAAGCTTCTGGGGTGACGAGACAGGCCGCTGCATCTTCTGCAACCTGTCAGCCTCACCCAGAAAGCCCAAAACCCATCTCCCCGACCCCCAACGCTACTTCTGCTCCTGCGTCTCCAATCCCAGCTCCGTTTCCCCCCTCCCAGCCCATCTCCAGTAGCAATGAGGGCTCGCCAGTCTCTGATGTCCCAGTTCCGGGGTTTGCCACTTTAGGCAGGAGGCTGATGTTAAACGGGTCTGACCCCCAGCACGGACCCCCACACCACCACTACCCATGCATGGAGCACAGTGCTACTGGACAAGCGCCTGATAAGAGGAACTACTACTCCTCTCACGCTCCTTATCTCCACCTGCCCTGCAGCAGCTACTCCACCATCGCCATCCCCCTTCCCCACCCAATGCCGCCTTTGCCTGAGAAGCGCCACGCACCTGCCCAGCCATGCTCACCCAACAATGTGGTGGGATCTATGAGACCAGCTGTTGGCCATGTGCCTCCCTCCATTGCTACTACCGCCCAGCACCACGTCACGTTCTCGCCCACCGTGGGGGAAATTGTCCCCCCTGCAGACAACCATGACAGCAAGACGTCTGTAGAGGAGGAGAGTACGAACAGGGTCAGCGTGAAGTTCGTGCAGGACAGCTCGAGGTTCTGGTACAAGCCTGGCATCTCCAGGGAGCAGGGTAGGTCTGCGAGAAAATGTTGTTTTTGTGAATGAATTGTTTTCTTGAGTGTCGGCCATGTTTGTCTGTAGCGATCGCTGCTTTGAAGGAGCGGGAACCAGGAACCTTCCTGATCAGGGACAGCAACTCTTTCCAGGGGGCGTATGGCCTGGCCCTTAAGGTGGCGACACCTCCCCCCAACGTCAACAGCCACAACAGCAAGGGTAGAAATCAGTGTTATTTAATATTTGCTACAATTCTGCTCTTTCTGTAAAGCAACAGAAACACAAACCAGCTAGTCCTGCAATCTTGAACATTTCTCCTTTTACAAAGCAATAAAACGTGGGACTCTCTGCTCTCACAGCGGGCGATCCTCTGGAGCAGCTGGTCAGACACTTCCTGATAGAAACCGGCCCCCGAGGAGTCAGAATCAAAGGGTGTCAGAATGAGCCCTACTTTGGCAAGTCTTCCTCTCAAGCTTCAAGAATCGAGACGCTGTTCGTGTCTGCGTTTCAGGCTGGAATATCTTGACACAACACAAATGAGTTTCAGCAGCATCTTGTTTCCACAGGGAGCCTCTCAGCATTAGTCTACCAGCACTCCATCACACCCACCTCTCTGCCTTGCTCT
This sequence comes from Brachionichthys hirsutus, assembly GCF_040956055.1. Taxonomy (NCBI): domain Eukaryota; kingdom Metazoa; phylum Chordata; class Actinopteri; order Lophiiformes; family Brachionichthyidae; genus Brachionichthys; species Brachionichthys hirsutus. Next base: position 2,133,354 of record NC_090898.1, read on the forward strand.
CTCAACATCCCAGAAAAAGGTGACTCATCTCCTCATTGGTTTTAAGATAAAGTGTCAGGCTTGTTAGAGTCTAACCTGATAAACAAGGCTCCTTCAAGTTGCAGTGATCTCTGCGTGTTAGGGGGACAGTTATCCTTCAGCTGGTCTAAACGATTCCCTCCATCCCGTGCTGTCAGATCCGATCGGAGACATGCTGGAGGTGCAGCCAGTGAGTAACATCAGCACAGCTGCCGACCTGCTGAAACAGGGCGCAGGCGAGTCCACCGTCCTGCCAGAATTCAGAACTCGATATGACAAAAGTTAATGAATGCTTAGCGAGAACTCTACCTCCCTCTGTCCCTCAGCCTGTAACGTCCTCTACCTGAACTCTGTGGAAACAGAGTCGCTGACTGGCCCCCAGGCCATCGCCAAGGCGACGGATGCTACGATGGGTCGAAACCCATGCCCCACTGCCACTGTCGTCCAGTTCAAGGTCACTTCACAGGGCATCACCCTGACTGACAGCCAGCGCAGGTAAGAGCTCATTTAGGGCGTGACTTCTGGACAAAAGATCATTTCTAATTTATTCTTTCTGAATTTTGTAATTGTTCCATGAATGTTAGCCAAATGTTAAGAATCTTAATTCTTTGTTACAATTGAAAACATTGCACTGAATTAAAGAATGGCTTGTTCACATTCAACATGTGAGCGTGGCAGAGCTCATAACAAACGCACAACTCAGGAGGCTCAAGCTCAGGACAGACAAACGCGGTCAGAGACTTTCCGGTTCTGCTCCACCGAACACACGACGTTCCGGAGCGATGAGCTACTCTCCTGTCGCTGCTCTTTAGCTGCTGTTCTCTGTGTACCCAGGGTTTTCTTCCGGAGACATTACCCAGTGAGTAGCGTCACGTTCAGCAGCATCGACCCGAAGGACCGGAGGTAGGCGCCAACAGGCATCGGATCATTGTGTGGATGGAGCCGTCAGCAGTCATGCGCTGCATTCCTTGCTGTGAACCGCCGCATGGAGCTGAACGCCTGTTGTTGTCCTGTGTGTTAGCATGACAGGCTAGCCATTGTGTTTGCAATGAGCACGCAGGCTGTGGCTGTGTCCGCCAGCTCTGCCCTGACTGTTTGTAAGTCCGCTCTCTCTCTCTCCTGGCTGTAGGTGGACTAACTCAGACAGCTCCACTGTTAAGTAAGTGCTCTGTCAGCCTTCTGAGGTGGGCGTGAGTGCATGTGTGTCGTAAGGAGTGGCTGAGTGGTCAGCGGTGTTCGAGCCTCTGCATGGCGTCAGACTGTGTGAGAGCCTTGGCAAAGTCATTCCAGCAACCGTGATGCAACCATGAAAATCAGGACCAACTCTTGATGGGCCGTTCCAGTGACACTCTGAAAAAGCCACAGCATTCGTTTCCTCTCATTCTAACGTGTCCTCTCTTTTCTTCACCCCCACCTCTCAGGGTGTTTGGATTTGTGGCCAGGAAGCCCGGCAGCTCGGCAGAGAACGCGTGTCACCTGTTTGCTGAGCTGGACCCCGAGCAGCCTGCCACCGCCATCGTCAACTTCATCAACAAGGTCATGCTGTCGCCGCGCCGATAGAGGAAGCCACCTCGGGTCAGACGAGCAGGGACAGGCGTTGGCTGAGTCTGGGCGGTGACACTCAGGACACGCACATTAACTGATGTGATGATTTCCTGAAGGCACTGCAGTTGAAAATCAAGTTACTCTTTCCAACCGTCGCGAGTCGTCCAGGCATCCGGTTCTGAAGTGCCTTAAACCTGCAGCCTTTCTAACGTCCAGCAGGGACCTCATGATAAAAAAGACCAAGCTTCTCTGATTTATTAGATCATGAAGGCTCCACGGTGAATTCGCGGTGCCGTGACCGGAATTTGATGGATTTCAGTCCCGTTTAAAGTAGATTCGATGACAAAGGTAACTTGTGATGGACAAATCACTGCCATGGTGTGTTCAGGGTTCTCAGTGAGATCCAAACAGTGTCCTCCAACGCTCCACCCTCTAAGCCAAATGCAGTCGCCACTATTTAGAAAGGGCTGCATTGTTACGCACGCCGCCTCAGAAACCAGTGTGTGACATCATAGTGCTTCGTGCGCTACACAGTAGAACATTCTGTTGCAGTTATCGAATATAAAGCACACTAGCGTAAACAAAGTCTTGTTAGGGTGTCGGGTCCTCGGACGATGGCGCTCCGGAGGTTTATTATACTAAAGACAGAGTTCAGCGTTCTTCATCTGTCTCGGGGCGACACTCAGGTTTACTGGTACCATGAAGCTGGATCACCTCTAGACCAGGACGCCATCAAAAGCAATGAACACGGCGGCATCACTTCTACGGGATCCCAGCATGGCCAAAAAGCACTGCAGGAGCCTGACGATACATAACGAGAAAAACCTCCGCCAAGGCACAAGACCCGGGATCTGCTCGAGGCCTCGTCTTTAGACGCGGGATCTGCTCGAGGCCTCGTCTGTAGACCCTGGATCTTCTCGAGGCCTCGTCTTTAGACCCGGGATCTTCTCGAGGCCTCGTATGTAGACCCTGGATCTCCTCGAGGCCTCGTCTGTAGACCCTGGATCTGCTCGAGGCCTCGTCTGTAGACCCTGGATCTTCTCGAGGCCTCGTCTGTAGACCCTGGATCTTCTCGAGGCCTCGTCTGTAGTTGACGGGATCTGCTCGAGGCCTTGTCTTTAGACCCGGGATCTGCTCGAGGCCTCGTCTGTAGACCCTGGATCTTCTCGAGGCCTCGTCTGTAGACCCTGGATCTCCTCGAGGCCTCGTCTGTAGACCCTGGATCTTCTCGAGGCCTCGTCTTTAGACCCGGGATCTGCTCGAGGCCTCGTCTTTAGACCCGGGATCTGCTCGAGGCCTTGTCTTTAGACCCGGGATCTGCTCGAGGCCTTGTCTTTAGACCCGGGATCTGCTCGAGGCCTCGTCTGTAGACCCCTCTGTTTGACACTATGTATGGTTACTTCAGACTCGAGACTGAAAGCGGTTCTCCACTAGTGGCTTTCATTAAACCACTTGGTGAACATGTGACTGTTTCATTCAATCTGTTGCTTTCTGCCATTAACAGGCAAAAGGAGGTCCATTGTTTCTTCTCACCAACAATGAAAGGATGAACCGTTTGAATCAGGATGTGATGACGGTTGGTGGGATATTAAAGTTTGAATCAGTCTGACAAAATCACACAGATGGACACTTAAGAACCCGCGTTCTGGTTTCTTCTAGAAAGTTCCTTCTAGTTTAATAAACTTTGACTATTGCTTAAATCCTGATATTGGGGGGGAAACAACTGCAGGACAATAATAACCAGCTTCATGGTGCCAGTTTTCGGGGCCGGTGGGAGGAGGCGATTCAAGACTTCTGCTAATACAACTTTTATTAACTCGCACTGCAGGAGTTACACACACAGGCTATGTGAGTGTCGACAAAGAGGATATTGTGTTACGACATGCCTGTACTCCTGTATGGTGTAACATAACTGCCTTGAGAACACCGGGTGTTTATATATTCTATTATTACAAGATGATGTTTCTCTGCATAAAACATGAGCAAAGCGGTGATGATGTAATTCAGTCTGCTCATCCGAAGGAACCTGTGCTGCACATTTACAGCCTTAGAACGGCACTATTATTAGTGCAACACATTTAATCACCAGCGACAATCACGTCATAAATAGAGTGAGACATAACTCTGAAGAGAAGCATGAATGTGAGGTTTTTAACTTTTAACTCGTGTGTGAGAGAGAGGGTGGGGTGTGTTAGTGTGTTGAGGCTGTTGCGCTGGGCTCTGGTTCTGGTTCTGGTTCCGGTTCCGGTTCCGGTTCTGGTTTGTCCACGTTTCAAGACAAGACAAGTATGAGAAATGAAAGTGAAATGTGGAAGGACGGAGCGATGTCAGATGTTTGGTGTCCGTTCACCCTGAGGCGCGTGGTCAACACAACCGACAGACACGCAGATTAACACACACGACTGACACGCAGATTAACACACACGACGGACACGCAGATTAACACACACGACGGACACGCAGGTCAACACACACGACGGACACGCAGATTAACACACACGACGGACACGCAGATTAACACACACGACGGACACGCAGGTCAACACACACGACGGACACGCAGATTAACACACACGACGGACACGCAGGTCAACACAACCGACAGACACGCAGATTAACACACACGACGGACACGCAGATTAACACACACGACGGACACGCAGATTAACACACACGACTGACACGCAGATTAACACACACGACTGACACGCAGGTCAACACAACCGACTGACACGCAGATTAACACACACGACGGACACGCAGATTAACACACACGACGGACACGCAGATTAACACACACGACTGACACGCAGATTAACACACACGACGGACACGCAGGTCAACACAACCGACAGACACGCAGATTAACACACACGACTGACACGCAGATTAACACACACGACGGACACGCAGATTAACACACACGACGGACACGCAGATTAACACACACGACGGACACGCAGGTCAACACACACGACTGACACGCAGATTAACACACACGACGGACACGCAGATTAACACACACGACTGACACGCAGATTAACACACACGACGGACACGCAGATTAACACACACGACGGACACGCAGGTCAACACACACGACGGACACGCAGATTAACACACACGACTGACACGCAGATTAACACACACGACTGACACGCAGATCAACACAACCGACTGACACGCAGATTAACACACACGACGGACACGCAGGTCAACACACACGACGGACACGCAGGTCAACACACACGACGGACACGCAGGTCAACACACACGACGGACACGCAGGTCAACACACACGACGGACACGCAGGTCAACACACACGACGGACACGCAGATTAACACACACGACGGACACGCAGGTTAACACACACGACGGACACGCAGATTAACACACACGACGGACACGCAGGTCAACACACACGACGGACACGCAGATTAACACACACAACGGACACGCAGATTAACACACACGACGGACACGCAGGTCAACACACGCCAGCACAGCCGCGGCCTGAAGGCAGATTCACGTGACCAAATACTCGTATTAATGAGCTTATATCCAGCTATATTTTTCTACTTCGTGTTTCCTGTATTTTTACTGCGCGTTCATGGAGTGTTCCGTATTTTTGGTTAAAAACCAAGAGAAAGCTTGTTTCACAGTGATAATATATTCTGGTCTGTTCTCTTCTTGATCTCTGTATTATGTAGTAATATATTTTCACATGCAGCTACAGATCAGCGAAAGAGACGTAAAAAGAAAGCATTCGTGTGTTTCTGAAGGATTTCATGTCATCTTGTATGTGAAGACAATTAAACTGAAATCATGTGGTACCGGAGGTGCTTTGGGTTCGGTGATTATTTTGGATCAAACGGACCTGTGTCTGTTTGGGTAGCAGGATTAGACAAAAACTAAACGACTTCTGCAAAATCTGCATCGGTAAAAGAATCCAGCAAATGCTGGAGCGGGTCAAATAGCCAATGGCAAACCTCCATTGTTGCACATAACCGTACTGGAGGCTCGACGACAAGCGGACGCTTCCCTGAACCTCATTCTAGTTTCAGCAATTCAGCTCCTAAAGATTTAAGTTGCTCCAAATAGAGAAAATCCACAAGATATATAGAAGCTGGAACCAAAAGTTTTGTCTTTAAGAAGAAGAAAGCCTTTATTTTGTCATTATATGTTACAACTGTTACACCCCAGAACAACGGGCCCCTTGACACAGCCACACATGCATGGGGGCCCTGCCATGCGGACAGGGAATGGGGAGAAGGCGCCGCCATGGTCGACGCACCTGGAGCAGTTGGGAGGCCCGTGCCTAGCTCAAGGGCACCTCGGCAGTGCTCTGGAGGTAGACTGGCCCCTCTCGAGCCGGTGGACTTCTCCGCTTCCCAGTCCAAGGCCCAGCCTACTGAGCTACTGCCGCCCCAGCTTAAAAAGGCATCTGTTGGGGGGGGGGGGGGGGGGGGGGGGGGTGTACATACTGCTCAAAAAATATAACATCCGAGTTCTGCATGAAGGAAATATTCTTACTTTGTTTTTTTACATAGTTGAATGTGCTGACAACGAAATCACACAAAAATGATCAATGGAAATCAAATGCACTGAGAAGTGGTCTGAGGTCACCACCTGCAGAACCCCTCCTTTATTGGGGGTGTCCTGCTCATTGCCTATAATTTCCACCAGCATGTGAAATTGATTGTCAATCAGTCCTGCTCCCCAAGTGGACAGTTTGATTTAACAGAAGTGTGATTGACTCTGAGTTACATTGTGTGGTTTAACAGGTGACGAGAATAACGCTGCTGATCTCTCTATCTTGGGACCCGTTAGTGGGCGGGGCATATCCATGCGTGAACCTCAAGGTCGATGTGATCCAAGCAGGAATGATGGCCACGTGTCCGGATGAGAGTCTGAGTGGCGCTACATTGTAATTGCGAGACAACTGGGTCAGTCTCTCCCCAACACTCCATCAGCTCTATCAAGCGAACCCATGAAGGAAGGGACTGATGCACGTCCCGTGTGGTCCAATCCCACGGACAGGCTAACTCGATCCTGGTTCTGATAGAAAGGTGTCAGAATACACAGTCCATTTTGTTGCCCATGGGTCTGTACCCAGTCAGGTTGTTCATGCTGAACGCTGTGAACCAATGGGCACAAGAACCAGAACTGGACCAGAGCAATGGGAGGTGGCCTGGACCGATGAGTCTCGATTCTTTCATATCAGCTGCTGCACGTCCTTCACGCGGGACACATGGCATGATTCGTTCCAGAAGGCAGTGAGACGCTTTGGGCACCGTTCCGTTACGTCTTGGGTCCTGCCACCCACGTGGATCTTTCTTTGACATGTCCCGCCTGCTTCTGAGTTATTTCGGACCACTTCCACGGAAGCAGTATTCCCTAATGGCAGCAGGCTAATGCGTCCCGCCACAAAGGGAAATGCTTCTGGTGTGGATTGAGGAACGTGATTCGTTGAAAGTGTTTGATCTGGACTCCAAATTCCCCCCGATTAGAGCTCAATCAATCATCTGTGTGCTGCACAAACCAGCCTTGTTGCAGATCTCCAAGGATGTCCTACCAACGTCTGCCGGAGTCCGGGCTGCTTCAGGGACCTGCACCACAGGAACCAGGCGGTCATAACGGTTTTCTGTTTGTGTTTGTGAGACCTTTATGAAAAACTTTGAACAAGGAAAGCAAACAACAAATCAATAAAATCAGAGTTTAAGGTTAAATAAAGTACCAATTCAAGATGAGGTATAACCAAATACATTGATACTACAGTGTATAATTCTCTTAAACCCTACTTGCAATTATTCATTCATATCATTAGTCAAACTGAAAACATCTTGATTTAAATTTATTCATATTTATTCCCAAAATGTATATACATTTTAAAGCCCCTTTTATCTTTCAGTCCAAGATTTCAGAAATATAATCTTCCCTTGACACTGAAGTCATGTCAACACGATGACTCATCAATAACGCAGATCCAGAGGAAAAGTCATTTCATTATCCCCGTGTCAAACGCTCCATTCCCATGAACGTCCTCTGGGTCAGTGATTTAGTCGCATTAATACAGGAGCTGAAAGCTGAGAAACTGACCGGGGGACATTGTCCCTCTGGGACACGATGGACCTTCAACCCGAGGGTTCAATCATTGCGCTCAGAGGTGTAATCATTTGGTTAGAAAATCTGTAAATTCAACTTCAGAAACAAGCAAACATCAGAATATTCAACAAGTTCCATCACGTTCCACCGTGAAACCAGTTCAGCATTCTGTTGCAGTCCTCAGCAGTCCCACATGGACGCTCCCAGCAGGGACGTGCGACCCATTCGCTCCACTAAAGGGACGGCCGTCCAATCACAGCGGAGGGGCGGGGAGGGGGGAGGCTGGGCCGTACGCAGGGGAGAAGTTCTGGCGCCGCCCGGCTGCGTGACGGTGGGTGCCGTTGGATCCACAGTCGATGTAGCGGTAGGCCTCCAGGCTGTTCTGGGACGTTCGCACCATGTAGGAGGTTTTCACCGAGGTCCTGAAAGCAGAGGGACGGAAGAGACGACACCAATGCATGATGGGAGAATACGTAGGGTTGAGTAAAGAGCAGAGGAAGCCGACAGAAGAGCGGCGTCACTTTGGTTTAAATTAAATAAAGTCATGACAATACATTTCTGTTCCAGCAGCAGGTACTGCATCACGACCGGGACACACACACACACACACACACACACACACACACACACACACACACACACACAGGAATTAAAAGCGGAAACGTCTTCATGCGCCGACCGAGAGCCGCTCTACTTTCAACGCTAACTTCCTTTAAACGGATTTATTTATTCTTACGACACAAAAGGTCTCCAGAAACGTCGTCTTCGCTGCAGCAAAAGGCGTTTCTAGCCGTGTTCCGCTTTATAAGGACGCTCGTGAGCCGCTCACACAGAAAGGCATGCTGGGAAAGCACAGAGGAACTCACTGCATGAACACCACGACGTTGTGGACCTTAATGCTGGGCATGGTGCAGAAGGCGCTGAAAGACAGCAGGCAAAGCCAATCAGTTGGTTAAACAGTCTTCCTGCAGGGCGGAGCTCGGGGGGGGGGGGGCGGAGCTCGGGGGGGGGGGGGGCGGGGCTCGGGGGGACTCACTAGACGTTGGGCGTGCTGCTCCCGATCTCCACGCTGACGGTGTAGCTCACCTGCAGCAGAGACGGGACAAACAGAGGGGTCACTCTCACACGACGTGTGTGCGTATGTGTGCATGTGCGCGTATGTGTGCGCGCGTGCGGCCCGATCAGCAGGTTTGACGCCCCTTCAGCGTTTCCTGCGGTAACATCTTCTAGCATTAACCCTCGCAGCGCCACACGCAGCGCTTCCCGCGTGCGTTTGCCCTTTGACCTGGCTCTGGCTCAGCGGCTGGATGGTGGTGGCGTAGGTCAGCTGCTGCGTCCCGATCACCGTCTTCATGTAGAGGACCTGGCAGCTCACGCTCTGCACCAGCACCGAGAAGAAGTTCCGGTTGGTGAGGTTCAGCGTGCTCTGAGGGAAGTGAAGCAGAGCGGCGGCGAGGGCGGCACGCCGTTGGGCAACGCTCGGGTTAGGAGTTCCACCACCAAGAGAAGCTTCCCCCGGGGGGCGCTGAAATCAGTTCATCTGGGCTCACCCTCAGAAGACGCTCGCCTTTTGCTGAAAGCCTACCGTCATGTTCATGAGGACCTTCGTGTTGGCGGGGTCAAAGCGCACGACCACCGAGTGGATCCCGTCGTCCACGACGACCACCGAGCGAGGGAAGAGGAAGAAGACCACCAGCGCCGAGGCGAAGAGGCAGAGTCCCACCGACAGGAACACGTAGAGCTTCCTGCAGCACAGGAACGCAGCCGACACGCCGACCGACGGCGGTCGAATCGTTTTTACAGACGAGAACACGGAAGCGGCTTCAGATTGTTTTTGGCGGCGGCGGCGCGCCGAGGTTACTCACGTTCTCTGGGGACGCAGCCGCTGGTCGCTGTACGGGATCAATGCAACCAGTTCGTTCACGCGATCTGCCGGAGAGCGAGTCACAGGTCACGTGACCGGCCCGAGCAACATCGATTTTGGACACGAGGCGAAGGCTCTTAAACCGCCAACTGCTCGTCTCCAAATTAAAACGCGAGCAAACGACGAGATCAGCCGTTTCCCGTATCGCCTCAGGGACGACGTCCAGACCTCGGTGTCCTCGTCTCCCCCTGAGCTCTAACCCGGCGGTCCCCCGACACGCGTCCTCCCCACGGACCGGGCTCATGCCGGGGGAAAAGAATCTGATCTTACCAATAAACGTCATATTATGCAGCTTCAGTAACTCTATAATTCCACATTCTTGTCTTTTACTTCGGGTTCTTGGTCTCTATATGATGAAGCAGGTTTGAACCCTTCACTGCCTCGTTAATGAAGCCAGGCAGCTGGAGATGAACCCGAGTTTCAAGTCTGACTCCTGATTTGTCTGTTAAAGTTCTTTTTTTTGGAGGTCGGAGGTCGTCGGCTCCTCTCCGTCCTCCTCTCCTGGACTTTTCCCCTTATCACAGAATCTCGTTTGTTTTGTTTTTTTATTATTAATTTTCGTTAGTTTACGGCTGGGTTTTTTTTAGTAACGTATCACGTGACCAAGGAAATTCACATGCGAATGTTAAATTGGAGAAAATCCGGTCGTTTTTCAAAATAAAACACCTTTTTAGACGCTAACAATCGATACAACAGAAATTGTATAAATGAGTTGTTCTTTCTGTGCGGCCCGGTAACAAAGCCTCGCGGACCGGTACCGGGCCGCGGCCCGGTGGTTGGGGACCCCTGCTTTAACGGACTGGAACCGCAGAAATCCACTTCCGTCCCGCATCGAGCAGGTTTTAGGAGATTTGTGCGAGTGATGCTAAAAACAAACATTCTGACGTCATCAGACCTCCAGATCCAGATCAGACGTCTGTCCGAACCGGGTCCGAACCGGGTCCTCTCACCTGAGGGCATCCGTCCTGTCCCCCGACACGTCGGACACGTGATGCTGTCCTTGCCGGTGAACTCCACGTAGGGGAACTGGGCGATGTCCTCCCGCCTGCCGAGCCCGTCCAGGGACTCATTGTCGCTGTCCCCGTCCTCCCCACGCCGTCCACGGCTGCGCCTCTCCGCGGAGGCGAGCGGGCGGCTGCGTGACCACCGCGCGCCCATGGCGGCTCCACGACGGTCAACACGGAGGTCCACGCCGACCCGACGGCTGCGCGTCCGACACGGAGACAACTGCGGCGCGCAGAGACGGTCCGGTGACGATCAGGTCATCGTCTGAAAGCTGCTGACGCAGCTAGCTAGCTGCTAGCCTGTTGATGCTAGCGGAGGCGCGCTACAGCTTCAGCTAACTCACGTTAATGCCAGTTAGCCTAATGCTAGTTAGCTTACTTTAAGAGTCTTTACTCGCCTTCAAAGGAGGCAAGTCACGCTGATTGAGTCTCTGCAAAATGCTGCGTTCACGTGTGGTGCCTTCAGGTGCATCAGGGGACATTCTCCAACAAGCTATTACACCGATTAATGAAGTTCAAGTTATTTTACAGCTGAGTGTTTAATAAATAAAAGATGTGCGAACAGGCATGAACGTTCTGTTTATTATTCGGATGTTTCTCGGTTTTCATCAGCCATGAAAACAACAAGAAGGAATATGACAGCTGTCAATGTAGAAGAAAGCTTTATGCTTTTGTCATTGAATTTTAAACAAAATGTCATTTACACCCGAGTACAATCACGGACATGATCCGTATGTACGGGAGCCCCACCGCATGCGAGGAGGGCATAGGGTGAAGGTGCCGCCATGATCGGCGCACTGGGAGCAGCTCAAGGGCACGTCGGCATATTTTGTCTGGGCTGGGACTTGAACCGGTGACCCCCCCCCCCCGGTTCCCAACCCACTGCTGCTGCTGTATTGTCGGTCAGTTCGTCAGCTCTGCAAGCCTCCTCTTCAGCTCAGCGTTTTCTCTCTGCAGTATTTTATTCTGATAGCAAGAAAAGAATTGGAACGATGGGCAGCACAGTTTAAAAATGCAATAGTGAACATAAACAAAAAAATTACAAAAATAAAAAACATTTCAATTATGTCAGAGCCTTTTGGCCTAATAAATGACAAGAGAGCGGTGAAGTCACCTTATGTCTGAGAGCCTCCACGATCAGATCTCGTCCTCCTGCAACCCTGTCCTCCTTCTGAGAAGCTCGGAAGGCGTCCCCGATAATTGACACCAGGACGTGGGACTGGAGGACGTTCAGAAAGTTCAGTACGCAATTTAAAACATTTAAACGATAACATAGATTGTTGCAGATACGCATTGGTGGTGGTTGAACAAATGCAATTGAAAATCGATGAAGTCGTTTTTGCGCAACACAGAGCAGACAAACTATCTCCAATGAAAACAATGGCATTATCTCTGGTGATTGGACGGCAGCGTGGAGCAGGGTACTCACAAACGTCTTGCTCTGGAACAGATAACAGTGGTACGTATCTGCAGCAGGGTGTCTCACCACATAGCCAAAGACTTTGGGCGAGGACGGCAAGACGGCGCAGAAAGAGATGGTGGACAGAGGACAAGTGTACAACAAGAACTGCAGATCGGAGAGACCAGGGATTAGTCACAGCCAAAGACGAGACCGAGTGCAACGAGTCCGTTCCTGTTTTGCAACGCACCTTTGTTTTGTTCTCCAGAATATCTACCCCACTCAGCGAGACAAAGAGGTGGACTTTACTCTTCTTTGCTGCCTTGTCAGTGGAGTATGGATCTGGTGTCTGGGGTCGAGAGGAGAATGAAGGCACGCCATGCTATTATGTGCTATTAAGTTCATCTACAGTTTGTCTTGTAGGACTAAAAAGAACAGTTCATCCTAGAAATGCTGTAAGTACTGTCTTTAACTCTGATATTCCACCATATTTGTATCTAAAGGATGTTCCTTCGATTAACTTCCTGCCTTTTTTTAAAACATCTTCTTCAGTTGTTCTGGGAATGCTGCTGCAGCAATGTTTGGCTGAAAACCTCCAGAAATGTTTCGTGAACGATGAAACTTCACTTGATTAACTTTCGCCAGCACGGGGTTGATATTTGTTAATGACGAAATTGTCAATATGTGAGTAATTGCACTTCCAAAAGTGGACGTCATACAAAAAAAGCCCTTCCTGGCAGTTTAACCTACAGTCCCAGCTCTCACTGGGCGGTCATGGCGTGCGGCAAATCACCAGCACCCTGGGTCCAAACTGGACTTCCCACTCAAACACAGAATCAAGCCAATCAACCGGCTTCAGCTGCCATGTTGGGAGAGTTACATGAACGTCCACATAACCGTAATCCGACTGCTCCCTTTTAAAGTGGGAGGGACCGTGACTGAAGGTCAGTAATTACTGACCTTCAGACTCTGACTCGCCTCCTGCAGGACCTGCAGGCCATCAGGACGCACCACCTCAACTCTGCCCAGAAACTGGAGGCCGGTGAGAGAGATGAAACAAAGCAAAGGTTGAACAGCTCGTTTCATCGTGCAGGAATTCACAGAATGATGATCCTTGTTGTCGTCGACAATGGCCTGGTGGCCTTCAGTTATTTAGATACAAGCAGGCTTTGACATGTTAGACCGAGCCGAGCCTCACACTCTAGGCATAGGCGAGCGAGGCGGTCGCCTAGGGCGCCACCTGCTGGAGGGGGCGTCACTCCAAGCCTCAAAAAAAAAAACCGTTTTATTTATTTATTTATTTTATATATATATGAAAATAATAAACTAATAATAGTTATAATTTATAGCCCCGACGGGCGCCCTTTCCTCATGCTCTGCCTTGAAAATAAAAAACAAACAAATACAGAAAAAACTAGAAAACGACAATCAGAGATTGCAGACCCCGCCTCCAATAGACTATTGGATCTTGTGAGACAGTAAACAGGGCTTCCGGATCAGAGGGGCCAAACCTGCTCTAGCTTGCGGCACTTGGAGACGAATGGTTGCTTTTTGTTTATCTATTTAGAAAAAGGGAACAATTTCTTGTTCCACTTCTTCTTCTCTTTCTTATTAGTATAGTCTGAGGTGTGGCGCTCGAGATTTTACAGCTGGTGCATGCGTCCTGGCTCCCGTCTCCGCTCTCCACCTCTGATCCATGTTCAATCTCAATAATATCCGCAATCAGGAGCCAATCTGATGAAATTCAGTGGTGAGATAGAAGTCCCCGCCCTACATGATTGTCTCAAATCCCATAAACATTGGTCAATAATCAACCGAGATATTGAAGAACAAATTTTGAAGCTCCAATTGACTGCAATGTTAAGTCATCGAGAATGATGACTTGAAATTTTTACACAAGCAAGGTTCTGTCCGTGGCTCGGTCCTCCCCGAGAATGGTGTTGATCCGGATCTGGATCCAGATTCTAGAATTATTTTTACATCTGGAATTGTGCCTCTGCTGAAAACTGCCACTTTAAGACGGAGGGACACGAATGGCATGATGGGAAAAAGAGTCCAGAAGGAGTCTTGTAGTACGTTCCGGAGCAGCAAGCTAGAGCAGGTTTGGCCCCTCTGATCCGGAAGCCCTGTTTACTGTCTCACAAGATCCAATAGTCTATTGGAGGCGGGGTCTGCAATCTCTGATTGTCGTTTTCTAGTTTATATATATAATGTTTTCCGTGTATGGGGGGGGGGGGGGGGCGCAAAATCATAATCTCGCCTAGGGCACCAAAATGGCTAGGGCCGGCTCTGCTCACACTGTTGCTAAACCACAGACTTCTCATCATATGCTTTATTCTCCACATTCAGAATGAGACTTTTAGGTATCAGCGTTTACCTTCACTGTAAAGGAGATCTCATTATCGTCCCCTGAAGTGTCGCTCATTTTAACGCGTCCAGCGCCGAGACAAACCCTGCAGGCTCACATCAACATGAGATTTAAGTGTATAAACAACATTGATCCTAAAAGAAACCGTAAATTCATTTTACCTTTGGTAAATGTGCTTCGACCCGAGCGAAGCTGCTCCTCGTTGCAGGTCGGTGTAAAGTCTCGTGGAGTAAATGAGTAACTGTGGCTCCTTTATGGTGTTTGATTGGTTACGTGTGCCTGGAAGTGTTATCAGAACATCTGATCAACAGAGATCAAACAAAAAATACATAGTGACCCTTTAGTGGATAATATTTTTTTGAAAAATGAGATTAGAATTTCAATCAGAATCAGAATCGATTTATTTGCCATTATCAAACTAGGAATTTTTCTTTATGACAAATAATAAAATGAAAACTACAGCGCGATGCTAAAGGGCAGGGGTCGGCAACCTTTTTCATAACGCGTACCAATTCACAATATACTCAAGCCCAGAGTGCCAACACTTACTTCCCTAATAAACTAACAACGCTGCTAAACTAGAGCCTGCGGTGACACGCCGAACAAAGGAACGATCACATCCACGCACACGCAGTGTAAAGATTAAACGACGTATTAAAGGTCACATATTATACCCTTTTTCCACAAGTTAAAGGGGACATATTATGAAAAACTCATAAACTCACGTTTCTACACTATTATGGTGATTTTGGGTCCTTATCAACCCCAAAAATAGCAAAGATAAACCGTCCAGTCAATCCTTCGTAGTTCTGTAACCTGAAACACGTCTGGAAGAAATCGCTCCCACTGTGACGTCACAGCGGGCAAATGTGCATAAGATGTGCGTGCATGTGCGCGTGCGTCCCTGAGTCTGCGCTCTCTTCACCGTCATGGTGACGAGGAAGCTGAGCCGAAAGGCGAGGCTCTCCATTTACCGGTCAATCTCGAGACTGCTTTATGGAGCAGGAGATCGACAAATTAAATCAAGGGTCGCATTATTTTCTCCGACACCTTCACTCGAGGTGATTATTATTTCCTTCCTTCTGAGTATTTCATGACAGCGTTCGATACGGCTGGAACGTCCTCAAGAGAGAATTTACTGAATAGACGTTTAAATAGCAGCTTCTCAGGAGGCCCTTTGCTCGCAGGTGCATCTGATTATTAGTGGTTCCAACACTTTGAGAAGTAATTTAACTGAAACGTCTCAGAATTGTTCAACAGGAACTCGGTTATGGCGAGTTCCCACCGAGACCCCGACGTTCTGCCTGCAAGATGTTCGAACCAAAAGTCAATTCATCTGTTTGACAAACAGAATTTAATTGTAAACTTGGTGACTCGCAGCCTTTTCATATACAAAACCTCAAACACCAGAACTTGCACACCAGTAACCTTTAATATCGTCCATGCTCATTCATATATATCTGCATACTAGCTGTCTGCGTGAGCGTCATGGTAACCAGCCTTGTGCCCGACATCGATGATGAAGAACATTTGAACCCTGTCAGACGTTCTGGAGCTGCACGGTTTTGGTCTCAACTCTTTATTTCCTCGACCACAAACAGAAACACACTTTCACCGCGGCAGCTGTCTGCGCTGCGGTCTGTACCCCCCCACAGACCCCTTTTTAATGTGCCTGAATAAAAGGAGAGGAACATCTGAGCCGAGTAGCTCCATCCCTCCAGAGACCGAAGCAGAGTGCCAATTTCAAACGTTTCGTTCCTCCCCAGATTTAAAGCAAACCCGACCCCTGATCATTCAGCAGGCGGTCCCGTTCCATCGGTCTCTGAGCGGCGCCGGCGTCTACGAGTCGTCGACCGACATGCTCTCCATGGCGTTGGGCAGATGCTGATCTCCCTCCTGCTGCCTCTTCTTCCCTCCCGACTGCTGCTTCTTTGTTTTCTTGGACTGCTCCTGATCAATAGGAGCCGGCTTCACAAACTTAATCATCTCTGTCAAACCTGGAGAGGAAAAAAATGGATGGATGAATTCACAACAATGAAACTAAAGGAAACTCTGAGCCGAGTCTCCATTCATCTCTTTCCCTGCTCGGCGTCAGCATCCTTACCGGGAGGCATGAACTCCCGGAGCTTCTCTGGAATAACGACTCCTTCCTCAGTCTGGTAATTCTCCAGGATGGCACACAGCACACGCGTGGTGGCGCACATGGTTGCGTTCAACATGTGCACGAACTCCGCCTGCATGGCGCAGAGAGGCGGCTTGTTACAGCAGCGATTAAAAATGACGCTTTGCAAAGGTTGGTCACCTCGAGACAGACAGACAGACAGACAGACAGACAGACGGACCCTTGCCGGGATGCAAGCGCGCTCACCTTGTCCATCATCTTTTTAGTCTGTCCGTAGCGGATGCGGAGTCGTCTGGCCTGGTAGTCAGTGCAGTTTGAGCAGGAGACCAGCTCCCTGAAGGCACCAGAACCAGGAAACCAGGCCTCCAGATCCAGCTTCTTACTGGCCGCATGATTTAGAGCACCTAGGAGGATAGAGCGGCTAGATTAGGTCCGTCAGGTCTGCGTCACAATTACCGATAAAGTCCCTCGTTTAAAGCGGTGTAAATCAACTGACCCTGAAGCCACAATGTCTATTTCAGTGTGTCGGGGTGGCCATCAGGCAAAGGAAGAGGGCATTGGGTGAGAGCGTTACTTCCAGATCCTCTTCACTTTCTGAACAGGGTCTTTATCAACACTGGGACAAAAGACATGCGACTCCAGATCTCCAGCATCCAGGTGTGGAAGATTAAAATCTGTATTTGGAAGCGTCAACATGTGCTGGGTCCACAGCTACCCCCCCCCCCCCCCCCATCGGACCGACACGACTCAACGCCGGGCCCGTTCCAGCACCGGCTCCAGGCTGGTGGGCGCCGCGTGGAACTGCTGTGACAGAGTTTTAGAGAGACACGCAGCTCTTTAATCATCAGCTGTTACTGACAGGAACTTCTCCTTGAAGTGGGCACAATAAAAAAAATGCAAGTCGCCGAAGTAGCCTTGAGCCGTGCTGGATACGTCTGGAGCGTTTCATATGACCCTTAGGGTGCGTTCCCACTGTACCAAGAGGACTCGGTTCCTTTTGGGAGCAAATTCCTGCGTTTATAATTCGCTGAAAGGTCTGCGTTCACACTGTGATTTCTTCACGGAACAAACTTTCGGAGCAACGTCGCGTGGCTGAAAAGGGCGCTCGTCGATTGGACAAAGTAGAAGGGGAAGTCCCGCCCTCTCCCATGTTTTTTTTTTGAGTCCGCAGTTAACGGCTGCTGCTCATTCAAGGAGGGAATCTCATTTAGTTCTGGCCCAAATCATAAATGTTACACAACGCTAGTCGTTTTTAACAAACACAAAGTCGCTGTGGATCCGTAAAGTCTCCGGATCAGTTCAGAACAACGGAATGAAAAACTATCGCTGCTGATCAGCTGATTCTCCGCTCCGCGCTGGACTGTTAAAACGCCGTGGCGTAGGATCCGTACGTAGCTGGTTCTGAAAAAAATATTACAGTATTATAACGCATATTTAGTTAATGAAATCTACACAGCAGTGCATATTTTATTTTTTTTGGAGCAGCTGGGAGTACTCGCTGTACTTCCTCTTCCAGAGACGCACCGCGTAGCGTCACTACGTACGTTGCTCCGTCCTTTGCTCTGCCGAAAGGGACCGAGACCCTCCTTTTCAGGCGGACTTTTTTGATCCTCTCCAGAGTCCGGAGGCGCGTTCTCACTGGCCCAAATGGAGCGGATTATCCAAGGAAAGGAACTCTGGTCCGTTTAAAAGGGAGCAAACTGCGCAGTGGGAACGCACCCTTCGTGCCTGCTCGGAACCAGAAAGGCAGTTCCAGGCACTTTTTAGGTAATGGAAAGCCAGAAAGGTCGTCGTGAGGAGAGCGGATGGACGTTTGTGACAGTGAGGGGGGGCCGGACCTACCGGAGACGATGTTGACGATGCGATAAGGAATATTTAGCGATTTGTAGAATTCTTCCGCCGTCCCGATCATCTCATCAAACATCTCCCACGATTTGCCATCATGTGGGGAGGAATAAACAAACTGCTCAATCTGGGGGAGGAGAGAAAGCATCGCTTTTACAAGAACGCGAAACACTCATAAATAGCACAAAGGCTTCAGTCCTGCAGCCGACCTTCTCAAACTGGTGCACCCTGAAGATGCCGCGGGTGTCCCGGCCATGGGAGCCCACTTCCTGTCTGAAGCAGGTGGAGATGCCGGCGTAGCGGATCGGCAGGTCCTCAGGCTTGAGCCACTCGTCTCTCAGGAAGGCAGCGATTGGCTGCTCGGAGGTGGCGATCAGGTACTTCTCATCGATGGAGTTGTCGTCTGACTTCTCGCTTCCCTTTCCGATGACCTACCAGGAGGAGCAATGGACGGACGAGACATTTTCAGGGCGTTTCATTTCGCATCAAACAACAATAGACACGTAGAATATAGCATCCCGTCGGGCTACTATATTTTCTGATAGAAAATTTAAGCAATCTGATGGTAAATCATCTTTTTATAATACTGCCCCCCAAGGGTGGAACTGTTTGACTCCTGCCCTCAAAACATGCTCCTCTTTGGCCCCATTCAAAACGGCCCTAAAAATACACCTTTCAGGGGGGCAGAAACGGAGATAGTCATCACGACTCTCTCCGGATCAACCCCCCCCCCCCCCCCCTTTCTGTCCATCTACGTTGTGCATATTATGCGTCTTTTTAATTTATTGTTATTTTGCATCTGTGGAGTAATTTATTTATATTTTATTGGTATTGTTAAATGTCGATTATTTATGTACGAAGGACTTCCAACGGAAACAAGACCGCAAGGGCTTTTTATAAACACTCCTCTTAGACAGGATGTTTGGCTGTACTTGTACTGCAATACATGCTATTGCTTGACTGTACTTGTACCGCAATACATGCTATTGTTTGGCTGTACTCGTACTGTAATACATGCTATTGCTTGACTGTACTTGTAAGGTAATACATACCATTGCTTGACTGTACTTGTACTACATACTACTGTTTCTGTACTTGTACTGTAATGCATACCATTGTTTGACTGTACTTGTACTGTAATGCATACCATTGTTTGACTGTACTTGTACTGTAATGCATACTATTGTTTTACTGTACTTGTACTGTAATGCATACTATTGTTTGACTGTACTTGTACTGCAATGCATACTATTGTTTGACTGTACTTGTACTGTAATGCATACTATTGTTTGACTGTACTTGTACTGTAATGCATACTATTGTTTGACTGTACTTGTACTGTAATGCATACTATTGTTTGACTGTACTTGTACTCCACTAACATTCGATCTAATATATTCATCATCATCATCATCAGTTCACTGCTGAAAGCTAGTTCTTGTAGTTCTTTACTTGGCCACAAGAGGCCACTACATCCTGACAGATGTTTCCAGACTTGCTGAAACATCTGGAGCTTTAGAACATGACCCATCATTTAACCCCAGTCACATCCACGGCGACGCTTCAGGATCACGTAGCCATTCTGGACCTTGTAGAGCTCATCGTCAAACTGGCTGAGCTGGGCGACCTCCTGCATGACCTCCTTCCTCATGAAGAACGGCGTGTAGAGCATCGTGTAGTTCTTGCTGTAGAGAATCCTCATGGCGTAATTGATCAGCGCCTGCTCCAGGAACACCAGCGCCCCCTGCAGACGACAGCAAAAAGATGCTACAGCTCATTCCCCATTTATAATTAAAGACACAGAAAATGCTGCTCTGCCTCCGGCGTTGGAGATGAAAGCCAGGATCACCTTCAGGAAGTAACCTCGGCTCCCGGCCACAACGGCCCCCTTCTCCCCATCGAAGCCATCGACCATGACCACGAGGTCAACGTGGGAGTACTTCTTCTGGACGGTGCAATCGCCTGAAGTTCGCTCCACCTTGTTGTCCGCATCCTGTCGGAAGGAGACCGGAGAGGACATCAGACATCAGACTAGAAAGGACAGGATCCTCGGCTCCTCTCTGGAGTACGGGGGGGGGGGGGGGGGGGGGGTAGATTGACTCATCTGCTGTTTGTTTGTCTGTTTACGAGCTGTTTACACGACGTACCAGACAGCAAGGGGAGCAAACCGTTTCTGCTGTCTCACCCACGATGTCTTCAGAGAGGACACAGTCAGAGGACATCGTCTCTTTCTACTCTTTTAGCAGCATAATATACTCACGGCAGTTTATCACGGGCCGACTCACGACAAAGCTCTCGGACCCCCTCCCTGCGTGCGAGTAAATATAACTGAACGGTGTCAACGAAAGAGTGTTGTTGTTGTTTACTGTTTACTCCTTTGCATTTGCTGAGTTAAAGTTCAATGTCGCCAATTTGTGCTCCTCTATGGAGCCAGAGGCAGGAGATAAGTATCCGAGCAAACCGTAAAACCAAAAAGATATAGAAACATGATCATCATCATCATCATCATCAGTACGAAGACAGACACCAGCATGGCTTGATGGTGAATCTTTAAATACTTTAAATTGTAATATTTGACATTTAAAATCTAGTTAAAAACGAATAAAATGAAACAGAATGGCGAGCTCGAGAGGCCATGCGTCTGCGTGGCTCCGCCCACCTCGTCGTTGCTGATGGGGACGGACGGATGCAGCAGGTTGCCGATCTCCCGCAGGTACTCGAAGCGCTCCGCCTCCAGCCTGGTCCTCTCGCCGTCCCCTCGCTCCGCCGCCGCGTCCACCAACAGCCTCAGCTTCTTGATTTGGGCGACGGTCAGGGCCTGGAGCGGAGCCGATCCAGAAGAGGAGAAACCTTCATCGGGCCTTCAGCTTCATCTCATCCGTCAGTAAAGTCACGACACGCAGAAAAAACAGAGGACAGCCGGTCATACCGAAAACGTCTCCGCTGAAAGGGACTCCAGCTTCTGTGCCTCTTCGGGCAAGGACTCGTCCCCCCCCACCGGCTCCTTCCTCTGCATTCACAAGGGTCAGAGTTAACGCGAGGAGGAAGACGAGCGGGACGCTCGCCCTCAGGACGCCGGTTCATGTTCTGATCCTCGGGTACCTTCATCTTGTCCCCGATGCTCTTGCTGCAGAGGTTCTTGGCTTTGTTCAGATTGTCTGCAGTGAAGCGGCCTGTTAGGGGGACATCACAGTGTGAGTGTGTGTGTGTGTGCGTGTGTGTGTGCGCGTGTGCGTGCGTGAGCGAGGAGCAGGACCAAGACCGACTCAAACAAGCGAGCAGGAGAGGATTAGGTTTATTTCAAACAGACACTATTTGTCAGCTGTTAAAATAATTAATCCATAAGAAATGTTTAAACTAACAGAAAAACACAGATTTTCTGAAACGCAGCACAAACTGCAGTGTCTGAATGATTTAACCCTTTAATGAAAGGATCAAACACCAGCTCCGGCAGCCTCCCGGAGGACGCTCAGCCCCCAGTTCTGATGCAAACATCTTCATTTGGGCTGAGTTACTGTCAGCAGAGGAAGACTTTGGTGTTTGGGATGGGAGGAAACGTGGATCAGCTCCATCAAATCGGTTCTGAGGGCCAACGAGCCGTTTCCTCCTTCCTGCCTGAAGGCAGGTGTTGCTCTCACCGGCAGCCCCGCACATTAAACCCGCACATTAAACCCGCCGTTAGGGGCGCAGCAGAGCCGCAGACCGACAGTGGCCCGCAGGGCGGCGTGGATTTGACAGGTCTGACTGAGATTGCGTCAGATCTCACGTCATTAGCGGCTGCAGCGAAACGGGAAATGATCAGAGGACGTGTCCGTGACGCTGGAGTCTGGCGTGCACGTGGCTAAAGCGAAGCCGTCGTGAAGCTTCCATGTTCAGGGAACGTCTCGTTTGGAGAATGTTAGTGCTAACGTCAGCCAGACAGCTTGCATGCTAATGTTAGCGCTAACATCAGCCCGACAGCTTGCATGCTAATGTTAGCGCTAACATTAGCCAGACAGCTTGCATGCTAATGTTAGCGCTAACATCAGCCAGACAGCTTGCATGCTAATGTTAGCGCTAACAGCCAGACAGCGTGAATGCTGATGTTAGCGCTAACAGCCAGACAGCGTGAATGCTGATATTAGCGCTAACAGCCAGACAGCGTGAATGCTAATGTTAGCGCTAACATCAGCCAGACAGCTTGCATGCTAATGTTAGCGCTAACATTAGCCAGACAGCTTGCATGCTAATGTTAGCGCTAACATTAGCCAGACAGCTTGCATGCTAATGTTAGCGCTGACATTAGCCAGAAAGCGTGCATGCTAGTCCGCTCAATGGACGCATCACCAAACCGCATTCAAATCCAGCGACACATTTCTAGCTCAGTTACTGAGAAACACTCGCGTAAAGTGCAGCGTGTGAGTCGGACCCGATAGAAGAAATAAATCCATATAAGTGCAGAATAGACAGCGCAAGGGCCCGCCGCAGCGTGGCTAACATTCCCGTGAACATTACTGCCGTAGCCAACAGCTGGAGGAAACAAATGGCTAATTCTATGTATATTTCTGAAGGCTGCTTTAACATCCTAAATGTATCAACACTCTCAAACCCCGGATGGGTTGCGGAAATTGCGTCTACTAAAAACAAAATATTATTTTAAACGGAGGTCGGGGTTAGCCGCTTTCCACTGACGCAACGCTAACCTTAGCATTAGCCGCCCAGCTTTCGTCAGCGGAGCTGCGAGCGGTCTGATAGAAACACAAAACGCGCTTACATTGTCTCCACGCCGTGTCCGCGGCGACCAGCTTGTCAACGAGCGTCGCGTCTTTGAACCGCTTCCTCTGAGTCTCGCGAACCATTTCTGGGTCGCCGCCTTTGTCGGTTCTGAACAGGTCCAAGTCGAGCACCATGTTTCCACGCCGGCGTCAGAGAGCGACTCAGTCAGCGAGCTAGCCAGCGCCCCCCCCTCCAGCTCCAGCTCCAATCACGAAAACAGACTGCCATTTACCAACAATCAATTAAATGTCACCGTTCAGAAATACATCGATTGAACAAGGGATTTCATTCAGATCACATTGATTGAAATATATTTAAATGATCAAAGATCGGAGTTGTTTATCTAGAAACCTAAAGCATCAACAGTTTTTCTTACGATCTCACTCCTATATTTATTATAACATATTACTATTATTATTTTATATTATGTAATTTTAGTTAAATATGAACGCTCTTAGTCACTTCCTCAAAACAATGAACAAGTGTCTGAAACGTATGACAGAATAACACATTTTGTCAGCTAATAATCTTAAATAACTAAGAATTGAATTTTTCTAATATGAATTAGCTGTCGTAAAATAATTCATTTGCTGACATTAACATGACGTAGTAGATGCGTGATTTGAGTGGGGCCGGATGATTCAGTGTATCTGGATCTGTAATGATCCTGAGGGGATTGTGTGTCGGTGTTCTTTTAAGGCAGCGGTGTCAAACTCATGTTCTCCAAGGGCCGCATTAGCATTATGTTTGCCCTCCAAAGGCCAAACGTAAACCGTAACACAGTAAAAATGTAACTAAATGTAATGTCATTTAATGTAAAATAAATGTAACTACTCCTTAACATGCTATTAAATAACTATTCTTTTTATTTAACTCTTTAGCCGCCACAGTAATAACAATAAAATATTCAGTTTTGATATCACTTTTTTAAAATTGTTAGAGATAAAGCCATACTGTAAATGAGAAAAATCATAAGTACGAACCAAAGTTTGTGATGGGAATAAATTAACACATCTAATAATGTGGAAAAGTTCCATTCAAATGCAATCATCACGCAGGAATAAAGATAATCGATACAAAATCAAAGCAAAACCAAAAAGCCACCACCTTGTCTTGTCATGGACATGCAGAAACCAAAAAAAAACAACCGAAGTGGGAAAGATAAAGAACATTCCCCGAGTCAATGCCGCGGAAAAGACGGTACTTTCAGGATCAGCGCTGGACAGCTCCACATATATATACTACCTATGGAGCTGTCCAGTGCCCCCGGGCCTTGAGTTTGACACACGTGCTTTAAGTGATGACGTGTTATGTGCGCTCGCGGAATGTGTTGTGTAGTGATGGTACTCGATTCTTTTTACTGAATCGAGTTTAAATGAGTCACTCACTAAAGTGAATCGAGTCATTTGAGTCACTGAGTCAGTTACTCAGAAAGTGAATCGAAATATACTTGTGAGTACAAGTTTCACCTGCTACTAATTGATGCCGCTAAAACGACTGATTGAAACAGTGAAATAATCGATTTCATTGAGGGAAAAGAGTGAAAGATCAGGAGTTCTCAATGGGAAAACTTTTTTTTTTGTTCTCCAACTGCATAAATTAAATATAAATACAAGAGAGAAAAATGTGTTCAAACAGTGCAGCATTAGAAGAAGAATAAATAGCCTTGTGATCTGATACTCCTAAATCCTGTCATGTAGGTTGATGGGACTGAGAAATGCCAGCGGAGCAGACAAGGTCCAGGATAAGTCCTTTAGCGTGAGCGGCGAAATCAACATACTGAGAGAATTCCAATGAAGGGAGCAGGTTTATGAACTCGGCAGCAAATGGACATCGTGTAGCGTCAACATGAATGTTCAAGTCACCAACTAGCAGAATGGAAGGAGACCTAGAAGAGACCGATGTAATAAGCTCAGACAATTCACTCATGAAAACAGATGATGTTCTGGGCAGACAGTAAATAAGCAGGTTGTGAACCAGCAAATTTCAGATCAAGACACTGAAATGATGTAGTTTGTTGGACGACCTTCGAGGTCCCATATTATACCCTTTTCCCACAAGTTAATGCAGTTCCAAAACACTTATATGAAAAATATCTGTGACAGTCTTTGGTCAAAATAGCTGCAGGACAAACCCTGGGGTTGCAAGGTTCAGAGTTCCAAAGTCATTCGGTTGCTGCTAAGTTTCAGTCAAACACAGGAAGTCAATTCTCTGCTCAGAAATCGCGTCATTAATAAAAGGTGCTTCGTTATTTAGGGATCGTATATTTAAAAAAGCACATTTTGTATGGACAGCATTACTGCCAGATGGCTGATATTTCATCGGTCAAAGCGCACAACTGCTTCCATTGCAGCACTGCTAGTTATTTCGCTGGTCTCATAATGAAGTCTGGACAAACTGAATCATTGCGTCAGTCTTCTCCCTCCATAGTCCGCTGGTTCTTTGCCCTCATTGCCATCCCAGCCTCACAGATCGCCTGTTGCAGAGCTGCTCCAGCTGGTAATTTAGTAAAGCCTTCCTCTGAGATGTCCTTTATCTTCAGATAACTTCCTGGCCTATGCAGAGCTACACCATGGAGGTGAGAGAAGAGTGGTTCTAAAGCGGTTGCCAGCCTATACTGAGACACCAGCCTCAGTTCGGTGGGGATGTCCTGTTCCTCAGAGTACTCAAAAACGGCTGCCATGTACTTGGACAGGTCCTGGCCACTGGCTTTGGCTCGGCCCACTTCCTCTCTAATCAGCTGGACAGCCGAGTCAGAGCTGAAGGCACTGGACTCGACGTTGAGCTCCTCTTCTACGTTATCGCCCTCTGACTCTGGAGGCTCAGGATTGTCGCTGAGACCCTGAGAACAGATCACCAAGATGAAGTCACTCTCTTGGATGTGGCGGCGGTACCAGGCCAGACCGCCCTCCACCGCCATGTTCAGCGTCTCCCAGAGGTCCAGGATCACCTGGGAAGAGAGATGGTGCCACAAACGTACGTCTCTTATTATAGAAAAAAAGAGGCAACACAAACAATGTATTATTAGTGCAAAATTAGTCTCAGTGCATTATCTCCATGAAGAGTAGTGTGTGCTACCTGAGTAGCCATGTGCTGTTGTATAAAAACTCCTAAAAGCATGACGGCTCTGACGTGAGCAGGGCCGTCACGGCAGCTGTAGCAGATCAGAAGACGAGGGGGCAGAGGTCTGTCTCTAGGCAAAGACACCACTTCCTCCAGAGTCCTGCTCTCCTTAGGAAGCTGTTGCTCGTAAGATGTCAGCACTGGCAAAGACAGGTAGGGGTTCATCTTGCTGAAGCACGCAGGGATTTTACAAGAAGTATTTGGTTTGTCTTTGTACCTAGATCTATGGACAATTTCCTCATGTGCAGCTGGGGCCTCTTCCTGGTGAGAGCAGTCAGTAGGACTACAATAATGACTACCACAGTCAGGCACAGAGGAAGTATCAGGGCCAAGGATGGAGAGACAGAGCGAGGCGTAGCACCTTCTAAAGATGGGAAGATGTGAATACATGAACATTAACGCAAGATAATGTGCCAAACGTATCGTTAAATGTTAAAATAAACTAGCTTGTTCCTTTGATGCAGAATGCATTTTAACAGAAACAATAGTTCATAAGTAATCCTTCAAACATGACTCATCCTATCCATTAAATGCAAATATTAATTTGAGAGAGACTGAATAGAAAAGAATAGGAGCGGGGTTCTCTTTTCTCAGCAGTAAAGTGCTTTAACAGGGGAGTTTTGTGTAGAGGTGGGATGCACCAGGGATCAGCTCTGAGCCCCTTTTTGTTGCCATGGTGATGGATAGACTAACAGATGAGGTGAGACAGGAAGCTCCTTGGAATATGATGTTTGCAGATGACATTGTGATCTGCAGGTAGAGGAGAATCTAGAGAAGTGGAGGTCTGCTCTAAAAAAGAGAGGAATGGTCATTACAATAATACGGTACAATATATAAAAATGATAAGAAACATATCAGGTACAGTTCAAAATAAAGTCATTCATCAAAGGTCTTTAAGGATATAACAGTCCCATTTTCCCCAGAGTTTATCCCCCTTCTCCTTCTACAGGCGGAGAGCGAAAGTCATTTTCTCCATACTACAGACAGAGTTAATAATATTTTGGAATAGTTTGATGGTAGGAGGATTCTTCTGGAGCCAACATTTTGTTATTGCTTTCTTGCTTGCGGCTATGAAAATCTTCAGGAGATATTCATCTGTCTTTCTGAGACCACCTGGGAGTTTCCCGAGGTACAGAAAGATAAAGGAAGATTTAAATAATACAAACATTGTACCATATAATTGTAATGACCTTGCCCTCACTTGTTCTGTGTTTTTTCTTATTTATTTATTCTTTCTTTTTTGTTGTTGTTGTCGTGTATGTAATAAAAAATGTCAAAGTTAAAAAAAGAAAAGAAAAGAGAGGAATGAAGGTGAGCAGGAGTAAAACAGAGTACATGTGTGTAAATGAGAAGGTCCCAGCGGGGACAGTGAAGCTACAAGAAGGCAGAGGACTTCAGGTACCTCGGGTCAACAGTGCAGAGTGATGGAGAGAATGTGGAAAGGAGGTGAAGAATCGTGTGCAGGCAGGCTGGAACGGGGGGAGGAAAGTATCAGGTGTGCTCTGTGATAGGAGAGTGTCAGCGAGGATGAAGGGAACTGACCAGGAACAGGACTAGAGGACGACCCAGGAGAAGAGACATGGACGTAGTGAGGGAGGACATGAGAGTGGCTGGTGTTGGGGAGGACGATGCAAAGGACAGGGTGAAGTGGAGAATGTTGATTTGCTATGGCGACCCCTCAGGGGACAAGCCGATAGTACAGTAGTAGTAGTAGTAGTAGTAGTAGTAGGGCTCTCTTTTCTGCTTTGGTATATTCTGGCTGAACAAACCACTGGCAATTCTAGTGTCAGTCTAGTGCGACATTGCATGTCTGTATTGAGCAGTAAAAAATAACAATTATTTACTTTCCATACCATATCCATTGACCCCAATTTTAAAGTATTTCTGTTGATTTTCTTCTGATTTTTTTGCCACACATTCTGATCTCATCTTATTTTTGATTTATGAAATTGACACTGTAGAAATGAAACATCAACAAGAACTCCTTTAATTCAGTCAAGCCTAATCCACAATCTGTGGCCTGAGTTTGAAACAGCCAACATGGCATAAGGGAGTTTCATTAGATCTTCACATGCTCATAGATTCCAGCCTACTAACTATGCAAAACTTTATTTAGACATATTTAGCTAGAGGCTGGCACTGAATATTGGTGGACACATTGCTCTGAGAGGCTAGCGAGTCTTTATCATTAAGTTGATTACCTCGTGGCTCCAGATTTATTTATTTATCTTCTCAACGGGACACCAAATAACTTTACAGTATTTCCAAAAGTATGACTTTAAAAGATGAAAAACTGCCAGGACTGATTGCATGAATTAAGGATTGTCCAACATGTAAGACGTGATGATCGTGTAGGTCAGCAGTAACACAACCTCCTCTACCGTACCTTTCTGAACAGGCAGGACGTAAACGTGAAATATTTTCCTCACTGCATCCACTTCATTAGCTGCAATCTATGACACAGGAAATATTGATCATGAAGGTTCACCCTGAAAATTGCTGGGTAACAAATTTAAAACTGCATTAAGTGATTTTAACTAACATTGAGATGTAAATACAACACTGATGTGTTCATCTTATAAAACCGCTGTAGTTATTGCAGTACATATTCATTATTCCAAGAGCAGCGGCAGCATTTATTAGGAAGTCCTGCAACCTCATAAAATCCCAAATGCCTTTTAGCTGGAAATGGACTTAAGTTCAGACTAGAGGGTCAAAGAAGGCAAAATGAAAACAACTGATTTAATATTTGTGAAGCCAATTTACTGTCGATGTGTTGATGAAGATATAGGTTTGTTGTATTCAAAATTATTTAACAAAGAAAGTCATTTATTTACAGTCACAGTAGAATTACAGTGAAAAATGGATACAAAAATAGATAAAAGATGGATATTTTTACCTGGCAAGTGTAATTGGTGTCTCCCTGAAGGTCATTCATCTGAAAACTGTGGTGAGTTCCATTTTGTGTGAAATCCTAAGGAAAGGATTGTAGCAGAAATGAGAGGGTATCAATGCGTTGAAGGACAAAAAGCAAAGAGCCAAAGCCGACGCCCACCGGCTTTATGTCTGTGTACATCTTCATGCCGTTTGCGTAACACAGTGAGAAGTAGCTTATGATGCCCAGGCTAGCAGGTGCCAGGTTAAAGGTCACAGTGGCAGCCGTCCCTTCCCGCTTGATCCCAACATATCTGGGGTACCAATCTGCAAGGAAACCATAACATGATTATACTAGTTTTACTGCTGCTAATACACGTCTGTGGATCCACTCCAGATGCTGCTGTTTTTGTGACGTGTTCTGTATTCATATGTGTTTTTTGTAACTTAGTCTATTTAGGGTGTACGCTACAGCAGAGCACAGCTTTTCAGTTCTTGAAATTTAATTCATAAAAATATCGCATGCAGCGTAAAGCGGTAATTGTTGTATGCTGCAGGTTATTCAGTCTGTCAGATATACAAGATAGAAACAGTAATAGAAGGACACTCGACAGAGCGCTCATGTGAAAGCGACAGGTGACAACGTGTCAAAAAATGTTCTCACCTTTTTTGCACTGCTCAAGACCGTTCTTCTCCGAACACGCTGCAAAACCGTAACGCATGCGTTAATGTAATTCATCACTGTGTGACATCATCCTGTCCAAAGCCACACAAAAAAGAATGTACCATTTTATTGACATGTAAAGGAAATATTAATGTACAATATTAAATAATTCCAGAGACTCTGAAACTCAGAGAGCCCAAATGAAACTCTCTCTCTTTCTCTGTGTGTGTGTGTGTGTGAGAGATCATATCTGGCCTCGTGCTTGGGGGGATCTTACAGCGTGTGGAGAAGATCTCGCTGTGGTAGAAGTGCTCCCACTGCTCAGGCACGGGCAGAGCCATGACTGTGACGGCGTATCGGGAGTCAAGGGAGAGACCGGGGAAAGGGTCCGACATGTACACCTGCAGAGAACCGCAGCCGTCATGACCTCAGCGCCCTTCAAGCACACATTTATCTGACACGGTGAGATAAGGGTTTCAGACATGCGCTTAATTAATGGTGGAGAATATTTATTCACAACACATTGTTGTTAAAAAATGAAAAATTAATTCTGTCTCTTCTTCTGAAGATTTTTTGTCAGCATGCTTTCTATTTGTTTGGTAATTTAGGCCAATTCATCATCCAGCTGCTGAACTGAAAGCATTTTATTTTGAAATATGTGAGATGTGTGATTAAGGAGAATTCGATTTGATTTGGACAACATGAATACCTTCCGTCTGTTTTCAATGAAACGCATCCATGAATGGGGATCCTTCCTGGGCATGTCATGCTTGATATAAATTGTATTTAATATCGAGTATATTATATACACAGTGTACACTAACTCTACAATATCATAGATCATAGAACCATCTTATATTTTAAAGATCCTCCTTGGGTCTTATTTAATCTACCAGACAGTAGCAGACTGTGGGTCTGCTTTAAATCAAATGGTTTCAGTATTGTGATGATCTTTTGATGATTATAATCTCCCCTTGACACAGTTTCAGTTGATATTCACAGCTTTTGGATTATCTTCACTCTAAAGTGCAGTTACTCCTGTAATCTCATAAAGGATACGTCATATCATGTCCAGGTCCTGATATATCGGTACACTCACGCACTAACAGCAGATTTGCAAAAGGGTGGGATAGACGAAAGTCAAGCCTCTCTGAACAACCAGAAACGGTGTGACCTGCTTACCCTTTCAGTGTGTGATACTGGGAGGGAGAGGTTTCTGTGGAAGAGAAAGAGCTGACAGGCAACTTTAGATCCTCCCAACGCCTGGAGGATCACCTGAAAGCCTCGCAGAAATGCAATCCCTGCAACAAAGGTCAAAGAGCCAGAGCGAGGTCACAGACAGTGATGTGATTCAAAACGCCCCGCATGATGTCAGGCGTCATGATCACTGATTGTCCCGAGAAATGAACATAGATGATGCCTGAGGTCACGTGAAAATGGATGGATGGACACGCGCAGTAAACCTTACCGTAATAACTGGGCTTCCAGGAGACAACAATGGTGTCAGTTTCGGGGTCCGGCTCCTGGACAAACTCAATCCTCACGTCTTTGGGTGCTTGGACATAATGCTGACAGATTTTAGGATCTTCTTTTCCCAGCAAGTCAAAACATGGCCATGGAATACAACCTGTAGAGAAACATGGATCCACTGGAGCGCTTAATGTTTGAGACAGAATTCAATACATTTCTGGAAAACTCTTTGTCAATAGCCATGCTACCATGTTAGCCATGCTAGCAGCTCTTTGAGGTTGAAGACAACTGGCTAAGGTCAACATGCTAACATGTCCCAGGTCTTCCCCGAAGCCCCCTCCCTGTGGGACGTTCCGGGAACACCTCCCCAGGGAGGCGTCCGGGAGGCATCTGAAATAGATGACCCAGCCACCTTAGCTGACTCCTCTCCATGAGGAGGAGGAGCGGCTCTACTCCGAGTTCCTCCTGGTGACTGAGCTCCTCATCCTGTCTCTCAGGGTGCACCCAGCCACCCTGCGGAGGAAACTCATTTGGACCACTTGTAAGAAGGAGCTTTGGCTTTCGGCTCAGCTCCTTCTTCACCAGGACGGACCGATGCAACGATTACATCACTGCAGCTGCTGCACCGATCCGTCTGCCAATCCCACGCTCCATCCCTCCCTCACTACTGAACAAGACCCCAAGACGCTTGAACTCCTTCACTTGAGGCAAAGACTCCCAACCGTCCTGGAGAGGGAAAACCTTCTCCTGGTCAAGAACCATGGCCACGGATCTGGAGGTGCTGATCCTCATCCCACCTGCGTCACCCTCTGCTGCAAACTGCCCCAGTAACCGCTGAAGGTCAAGACCCAAAGAAGCCAAGAGGAGGTCCCCAAACTAGACCCCCTCCGGCCCCTGGCTGCACCTAGAAATTCTGTCCATAAAAATTATGAAGACAAACGATGATAAAAGGCAGCCCTGCCCCAGCGTTACAATCCTTCCTTAACTTTCATGTTTTATACTGACAAATTAATATCTTTACCTAATCTCTCCAATAGTTTATGTTAATGCATTTTAAGGCAGCAAATCTAAATGATATTTTTTATTTTTTCATTTATTTGATAGGGACACTGCACATTAATTAACATCTATACAGACTAATAGACGTAAATATGCCGGATTTGAGCAAAAATGTTAATTTACATCCTCTGTCCCTAAGCAGAGACAGAAAGACACGACAAGACATAAGAAAGAACAAGAGGTTACAATAAAAACACAGCGCAGTACAGTAAATTACTAAAAGGTTTAGAGCTAGTGGTTACAGGACTGGTTTACTTTAAACCACTGCTTGAGGTGAGTTTGGAAGTTTGGGCCGCTCCCCGATGGCGAGTGGAAGACTGTTACTGATTTTCAAATCAATAAAACTACCAGAAGCAACACTAAAGGTGAGGCAAATATTTGTCAAGTAACATTGCTATTTTATGTTAATACTTTAATTATCCATTTTCTCTTTGGGATGTCCCCCATCCCAATTCCCAGTGTGACACACAATGTTGGTTTTGTGAACTGCAGCTTCAGTTAAAGACAACCCAGTGGGAACAACAGAGAAAAACATCTCACAGCTGGCTAAACATGCATGTTGTAGGACAGGTGATTGTTAAATGCGTGATAAATTCACAGTCCAGTTCAGCGTGCCTCAACATCACTCACTCACTTCCAAATTCTTTGATGGAGTTAAAACCTACAGCCTCCTGGACATGCTCCCTGGTTATTCTGCAATATTCACATCCAGGTCTTCCCTGTAAGATAGTAATAACAAGTCAAAGAGATAGTAATAACAAGTCAAAACTGATAGTAATAACAAGCCAAAACAGATTGTAATAATAAGTCAAAGAGATAGTAATAATAAGTTGAAACTTCTCATTCGGTCACTCAATAAATAATGCATACAACCAGTATGAAAAAAAGAAAACCAAAAAGTGTGTGTAGCTCTGCAGTCAGTACAGAAAGCAAGGACAAATCTCTAGACTTGTAAGAGCAGTTATAACGAATCAGTGGCAAAGACCTCAGGCCAATGGGTGGAATGTAACTGCGGGCATTTTCATATAACTAGGTTGGAAGCAGTCAGACAAAACAATAACATGTTGCATAAATTGAGACACAACAATATTAGAAAATTAGATCTATTGAACCCAGCTTGTCTCATTCATGTTTAATGCTATTTATGTCAAATCTATATCCTCCTTTAGGATCCACTGTTATTTAAGTTCTCTTATTTTATTGACATCATGTTCTAAGGTTTATTTTTCTATTACTATCTCTTTTAGTTTGAAGGACTCAAATAGTCATCAAAGATACTGCAGTAATGCACCATTAGCATTACCAAGCGTACACAACCAGATGGGTGCAAGGGCGCATGGTCCGAGGTTTGAAACAACGAAAGGCTTACGCCGTTTCACTGGGTCTGAGATACCTGTATGTATAAGATGTAAAGCCTGATAAGACCAGAAAGCAAGACTAATGGGAGCACAGGAGAGACTGCTTTCCTCAGGTGCCGGCATTACATTACGTTATAAATTCCTCTTCCCAGATTATCTGCTCTCATTGGATGAGAGACACTAGAATCAACACCCCCCCCCCCAATTGCCAATTAATACAGACAAGATGACCAAATATGATGGAAGTAAAACAACTGGTCCTGAGTAAAGAGGCTTTTGCCGGGAACACAGACTTTTTGTGGCTGAACACCACGAGTGATGTGTGAAGTCTGAGAACACATTCATGACGAACATGGAAGTTTCCACTATTCAGACAACAATGATGAAAAAAAATTGTTCCGTTTCTGAAGGCTTTAATGCGAACATATGAAATGTGATTCAGAATTTCAGAATTTACATTACTGATGATTTGTTTGTTGCTAAGAATAAGAAGAAAATCACACTCATTGAGACGTGACGATCCCCTGAACTAAAACGCACATATCCCAACTCAGGTCTGCCTGGAATTTGGGACGCATACAATTTGCCGATTTACTCTGCAGGTTTTGGGACCATAACTAATCCAACGAGTGGAGAAAGTCAGAGTGACAGAAATGCTACCAATGGCCAGGTCTGAGAAGATGTTTCTGTGGGTTATCTAGTTCACACAATGGCAGTTAAACAGTGAGATTCTCTTAGCTCTCGACTCACCTTGAGACAGACTTGCTAGCGTAAACAGCTAAACACAATCAATGAGAAGAGACATTGCCTCACACGTGGGTGGCTTTGAATGCGCCGCAGACTGACTGAACTCAGGGCCAAGAAAACTAATGCGGTTCTGGAATCTAGTTATGGGTCCAAACTATGGCAATGCTGTTTGTTTTTCTAAAACAGAGGGAAGATAATCACAAAAATCAGCACTGCAACAAAAACCACAACAGAAACTTGCCGCAGAATGTCGGTCCAATGGAATGCGTGACACACCCCAACCCTTGAGCCCTTGATCAAAGGTAAAAGATGAATTGTTTCTGAAAGAAAAACAGCTCTCTGACTGATACTGAAAACAGTGCACCTTGGCTAAAACTCATGGAAGCACCAATCCCATCGCCTGGAGCTAAATATTTGAGCTCAAACTGCTTGGGTTTTGTATTTCTAACATGTTCCACTAGGTGAAGCAACTTCAACTGGTTTCTAGTGTTTCGGTACTCCTTGTAAACGCAGAGTTCTACCGTGCAGAAAAAGATAAGTCCTTCTTGATCTGAGACGCTGCCGTATTTACATATTTAGTTCTTTATAATCTGAATCATTTTTCACAAATTTTACTAAAAGATTTTGCAAGAAATAAATTGGCCCAGAAAAAGCAGAAGTGTATCACCCTGTACCATTTACAGGGTGACACTCTTCTGCTGTTTCTGTGAGTGTTTCTAAATAAAGCTGTATAACACAGCCCATCCGACATCAGACTTGTCCGGGTCAGACACTGGGCTGGTACGACCAGCATGACTTTCCTCCCTGGAGTTTGCAAGTTCCCGCACATCACTGGTGCAGAGGTCGACAGGCTGATATTCAGTGACACTCTTATTATCTCTAATGCATCTATTATTATTTTGAATTACGTTTTCTCACCACTGCATCCAAGTACTTGCTCACGGGGGATTGTTGTTTTCTCCAGCTTCCTCCCTCCTCCAAAAAACAGGCAACTTCAGTGAACTGGCCACTCTAGGTTGACCGTAGGTATGAATGTGTGGGTTCTCTATGTGGCCCTGCAATGAACTGGCGACTTGTCCAGGATGTACCCCGCCTCCCGCTGAATGCCAGCTGGGCCAGAAATTACTGATTGTCTGGTCTTGGATGAGTTAATTTAATTGGAAATCTTTTCAAACTGCAAAAGCACTCAGGGAGCGCAGACCTCCGCCAAGCAGCTCATTCCCCTCCTCATTAGATTTACACCGTCCACACGGTGATCTGGATCATCACCAAAAGTTATGAATTGTTCTTCGTATCTTTATACACCGACCGTGAAAAGTAAAAGTGAATCAGAGTTGAAGTGTATTTTAAAATGGTTCTTGAATTGTTAAATGGAGTTTTAATGTTAAAATGTAATATTTTTTCCTGACCTCATTCTGGATCAGTTCCAGAAGAGATTTTTCAGGATAGTTCATATCGGACCCCGTTATGACTGAATTTTGGTGATTTGTTTTGATAAAGCCTACATTATAAGTAAATGGGAAAATCTTAAGAGATTTTTTCTCAAGATCCATCCAGCAGTTTTTCCATAATTCTGCTAAAAGACAAACAAACAGTCAAAGCATGACCTCCTTGCTCCTGGTAACAAATTATACCTTGTGTCCCTGTAGAATTATGCAACAATATCTATATTATTTTTACAATCTCATACATTTTAGAGACTTTCAAACTTTATCCATTCAAATTAATTTTGTGCTGCCTGACTTAAGATTTCTTGTTTATGTGTTCCTTCGTGATTTTCCACCCCGAGGTCACAGCAGCACAAAATATTGTATTTGTTTCTGCTTTTTAAATGTTCGGATAGGTCAGGGAAACGCTTTGCATTCATCATGAAAAAAAATACATTTAATCGATGATGAAGAATCATTTTTGTCTAAATGCAGTTTAAAACACATTAAAAAAATATTTCTATACTTTAATGGTTTGGACATGTCCAGAGGAGAGACAGGGACTATATCGGTAGAAGGATGCTGAGGATGGAACTGACCAGGAACAGGACTAGAGGACGACCCAGGAGAAGAGACATTGACGTAGTGAGGAAGGACGATGCAAAGGACAGGGTGAAGTGGAGAAGGTTGATTTGCTATGGCGACCCCTCAGGGGACAAGCCGAATGCACAGTTAGTAGATATAAAATATCAATAATTCCTGTCTAAACATTATGTTTCTGGATTTATTTGATATACTAATTCCCTGTGGGGCTCAAAAGATGGAACAAGAGGCCTTACTTAGAAGATGCAGCGTGACAATCCGCAGGAAGATCAGCAAATCTAATGCCAGTCCAGTTTCAAAATGTTTACCGTGGTCAAGTTTGATCATATTCCAAGACGACGTCTCAGTCGAGGTTTGTCGTCTGAGCAGGGCTCACCACATCCTAACCCTAACCCAGCCACAAGGTAGAATGGGGCGTACCTGTTGTAGACAGTCCAGACTGCAGTCCGTAGGAGTGATGGCTGAGACAGCACTGTGAGCCCAGTGCAGCTCACAAAGTGCCAAGAGGTGACAGCAAACAAAAACCGCCTTCAACATACTACAAAAAACAGCACAAAACCGAGTCTCACACATACACACACACACACTCTAACCTGAAGGAGCCAACACTCAGCGCAAAATGCAAACTTCTAAGATGGTGTGAGAAAGTGACGTGGAGGTAGTGCAGAGGATGAAGGGAGTGGTGTCTTTGGGCTAAGAGTGGAGCCTCGCTGCATGTTTTAACATCTGCCCTGCCAGAACAGTTGCATTTGTGTGGTTGGTGCTCAACACAGTCGTTCACATCTAGTAGAAGTGCCAGAAAAACAGGATCACACACGAGAATGGAGAAGAAAAACACAATCACAAACGAGAACGGAGAAGCAGCAGAAAAACACGATCACAAACGAGAATGGAGAAGCAGCAGAAAAACACGATCACAAACGAGAATGGAGAAGCAGCAGAAAAACACGATCACAAACGAGAATGGAGAAGCAGCAGAAAAACACGATCACAAACAAGAATGGAGAAGAGGCAGAAAAACACGATCACAAACGAGAATGGAGAAGAGCCAGAAAAACACGATCACAAACAAGAATGGAGAAGAGGCAGAAAAACACGATCACAAACGAGAATGGAGAAGAAGGAAAACACAATCACAAACGAGAACGGAGAAGCAGCAGAAAAACACGATCACAAATGAGAATGGATAAGAGCCAGAAAAACACGATCACAAACGAGAATGGAGAAGAGCCAGAAAAACACAATCACAAACAAGAATGGAGAAGAGCCAGAAAAACACGATCACAAACAAGAATGGAGAAGAGGCAGAAAAACACGATCACAAACGAGAATGGAGAAGAGCCAGAAAAACACGATCACAAACAAGAATGGAGAAGAGGCAGAAAAACACGATCACAAACGAGAATGGAGAAGAAGGAAAACACAATCACAAACGAGAACGGAGAAGCAGCAGAAAAACACGATCACAAATGAGAATGGATAAGAGCCAGAAAAACACGATCACAAACGAGAACGGAGAAGAGCCAGAAAAACACGATCCCAAACGAGAATGGAGAAGCAGCAGAAAAACACAATCACAAACGAGAACGGAGAAGAGCTAGAAAAACACAGGCAGTGGTGGCAAAAACATCCAGTTTTTATTTTTAAAGTCAGGCTGGTTTATTAAGCATGGGTACTATTACATGTCTGACTTACACACATGTTCATGAACACATCCACTGACAAGGGGTTCAAATGGCAAGGAAAATAATCAATCGGCAGGTTACAGAAGGTTGACAAAATAAAACAAGGTCATTAACAGCAAAATGTTTGCAAGGATTCCAGAAGAGCTTTGATTCACCGGATCTGAAAAGCAACCAAATATGATGTTAAGTCATGTTCAAAGCCCCACTGAAGTTACCACCACAAAGCTTTTCCTGCCAACAAGGCCTCAAAGAGAAAAACGCAGTTTGTATTCATAAAAGCAGAATGTAGTGATTTCTGAGTAGCTATCAGTCCTACTAGTTTACAGATTGTCTTGTCTTCTAGCCACTCAGAGTTTTATTATACCATTTCATAGTACTTCACTTTGTCACCTCTTCCATTGTACTGATACCTCTGGTAGGTATTTTACTTCCTTTTTATTTTAGAATTGTTTTGACAGGGTCAGTTTGCCTTTTTGACCACGTGGCAGCGGGTTTGTCAAGAAGACCATGTTTACCTCGTGCCATTGGTCATTCTGGGTTTAGTCTTAAATGAAAATAGAGACCTTATTTGACAATTCATGTGATGCTGATATGTAAAGCACAGTTGCGTTGTGTTTCCTCACACTTTACATTTCTGCACAAATCCAAGTAAGTACCGGTAATACCATGTTTACATGTTATCTTGGATGAACATGAGAAAAACACTTATTTTTGTTTGGCAATGGTCGGCAACCTAAGCGCCCACTTGGCAGGTTTTAATACTGGCTGGTTGGGTTTAACAGGCTAAAATAATGTCATTTTTTTGTGTTTATTATTGTAATGTGCAGTTTGGCCTTAAGAAGCCCAAATGCCCCACCGTCCATTGCTCAAACCAGAACTGTAAGCGTTGCTCTTAACGTCCAGCTAAGTTTGAATTGCTCTGTATTCTAAACAGAAGGTACATATAATGTTAACGTTAATGAGCTCTGTAACATTTCTCTCATGTCTTTGAAGCAGCATTAATCTGCCAGTAGCTTTAGCTACACTACGCTAACTATTGGCAAGTATGTTCATTTCAAAAGCTCACTTCTTTTCACAGGTGAACAAACGAGAAAGCAATCCTGGCTGAGAATCATGAGCAGAGCCGTGCACTCATGCATGAAGCTTGTCAGCTTCAGTTTCAAGACTCTCACCGTATATCTGTCCCATTTCTTCTCGGGGTCATACGGCTCCCAGCGACTAGCGGGGAAGATGTGCTTGTTCTTCTCATACCAGCTCCTCAGCACGACTTTACCTGCGTGAGACTGAGACAGAAAAGAACGACAGTTTTTCACGGCTGACCCAGATTAAAGAGTCAAGACATTTTGCAGCAGCTTCAGGTTCTAACGAGTTAATAAAAAGCGGGCCCTGTATAAAAACCTTTTCCTCAGCATTCAGTGAGTTAGCTTAAACAAACAGCTTTTAAATCATTTTGACTGATTTAGTAAAGGTAGACTCATTCCCAGCCTCCACCCCTGTAACATCCGTAAGCAGCTACAACTTACAGAACTCCACGACACTGAAAATGGATCATGTATGAAGCAGACAATGGTTCCTGGTATTCTATCTGAAGTACGGAAGCTGCTCCACCTCATGTCTCTGTGTTTTATGGAGTTAACACTGATTCGTATCAGCCAAACCTTCCCCATCATCTCATTTTCCTGACCTCGTCTTTCTCCACAGTCGCATCGTTCACCAGTCGAATGTCATCGTGTACGTCAAAGCTGAAGAGGGGACCTGGAGACAAAGACCCACCGAGCAAAACGGCAGGTTGTCAAGTAGCACTATTATTTATCATCATCATTAGTCTTCAAACTGTACTGTGTGGAAGGAAGTGACGGTTTTGTGCATCAATGGGCTGAACACTGCTGGTGCTCACTCACCAGACTTTCCTCTGGCTTTAGTCACAATGAAGTCATAAAAACTGTGGTGCTGAGTAAAAAAAAAAATAAAGAGCGTTGGAAAGTCAGGTATTTACATTGTTCACTGCTTTTCACACAGCAGGTTGAGGCTTTAGGGGTTTTACGGCGGTTCTGAAGGGCAGCAGCCGCTCGGCCAACAGCAAGTCAGCATCAAAACACTCACATGTGGGATGATCAGGTCCTCCTTGATGTACATCAGCTGCTCCACTCCCGCCGACCTGCAGACAGGAAACTGTATCTTTTCCGACAGCTTACTTCTGAGAATCCTTTTTTTACATTTTCTCTGCAGCACAGGGACGCGGAACATTGGTGGATTTTCAGACTCTGCTGACTCCCAGAATTGGAGGAACACGAGTGACGTAATTGGACAGCAAATGCAGCACGATCAACCTCCATAAAAAAAAAAAAACTACAGTAATACCTCAACATGCGAGCGCTTTGATATACAAGTGTTCCGAGATATGAGCCAGCCAGCAAGCAGTATTTTGTTTTGAGATACGAGCAACTTCCAGACGCTGACGCTAGATAGCTGCGCGTTGCGGGTGCTCCAAGCGTGCTGCAGCCGTTCAGGGATTTTGGCTGTATCTGTGAATATTCTTTATCAGAGATGTGTCCAAAGATGGCAGTGAGAAGAAAAAACAAATGATGACGATGGATGAAATTATTGATCAACATGACCGTGGTGTCCGTGTTAGTGATCTGGCACGCCAGCGGAGAACATCATGATATGTACAATCCTCAAACAGAAGGATGCCGTCAAGAACACGAAGCCTTCCAA
This sequence comes from Brachionichthys hirsutus, assembly GCF_040956055.1. Taxonomy (NCBI): domain Eukaryota; kingdom Metazoa; phylum Chordata; class Actinopteri; order Lophiiformes; family Brachionichthyidae; genus Brachionichthys; species Brachionichthys hirsutus. The sequence continues at coordinate 2,174,169 of NC_090898.1, forward strand.
AGGCACAACTATAGTCCACGTTTATGTAAGAGTACCTGTAATGTACAATTACTGTATAAAGTGTCTACGTTCCGTCCAACGCTCGCTCCCTCCTACGCACTGCACACCGCCGTCAGCGCTGTCTCGAAGCTTTATGTATATACATATCATTTTGTGTGTGTGGTTCCATCCATAAAGCAATTAAAAACGTTTTTTCATTGTGATTAGTGTTGATTTGAGAGTTTTTAGACGGCCGGAACTTATTAATTTGTTTTCAGTTATTTTAAATGGAAAAATGAGTTACGAGTTGGGTCCAGGAACGAATTAAACTCGCATGTCAAGGTCTTACTGTGCAGGAGCCAACGCCTCGTAACAGCAGTCTTATGATCAGGTGTAATTAGATGCCACTTCCTCACAAAGTACCCCGACGGCGTGCTCCAAAAACGGTTATTGTGAGGCGAGTCTGATGGTGAGGAGGCCAACACAGGGAGTCTCGATCACAACTGGTGTAAGTGGCGGCTTGTCCAGGGTGTACCCCGCCTCTCGCCCGTTGACTGCTGGGATAGTCCCCCCGGTAATGAACAATGAACAAGTGGAGCCTCAAGATCACCTCACCTGAGCTCACTGAAGTCTTTTCTCAGGACCTCCAGAGCCCTCTGCAGAAAGTTCTGCATGGTGTTCCCCTTCTTCATCTGCAGGAGAGACGCAAACTTAAATCTGTGGTCGTACCGCCGGGCAGGGGGACACGGGACGCCGACAATGTGCAGCAGTCAATCACAGATTTATAACCTTGACAGTTTTACGATGTCCAGAGCCATCCCAGTAGCTGAACGTAATCTCTATCTCCTCACCTGAACACACACACACACACACACACACCGTCACATTCCATCCAGAGAGAACGCACACAGAATATACACAAGCGTGTGCAAGAGTTAATACTGAAGCTCACTCTTAATCTTCTCCTGTTTGAGCTCCCATTCCTGCCTCAGTTCCTCTCGAAGACGATTCTCCTCCTCCTGAACGCGAGAAGCAGACAAAACGCGTTCTGGAATCGGTTCGTACGCCTGACACGCCCGTCACCTGCTGGTCACGCCTCGTTTTGATAAAGCTTCTCAGAAATCGGTCCTGACAGCGGGACAAAATAACCCTCGTGTTCGCACACATCAGATACAACGTCCTCACCTCTCTGTCTCGATCAGGGAGGAAACTCGTGTCCACGTCCGGATCCTTTCCCAGCTTCTTCTTCTTCACTGGAGCATCTATGCGACAAAATCGAACATCAATGAGACAATTTTCCTGACTGGCTTGGTAGAACTTGTTTGTTCCATCTGTGCAACAAAGACAAAGCGCAGGGACGATACGATGATGCGAGTTTGCTGCTGGTTCTGTGCCGGACTAATACCACGATTGCGTATAATGTGTCTCCTCACACACCTCCAGTACGCTCAGTGCTGTTTGGGAGCCTCGCCGGTCAATTCTGATCATTTCATGTTTTTACGCTGAGATAACTCCTCACGGAAAAGCCGCACGTTGGATTTGAATCTGCGACCTTCTTGCCGTGACGCAACGGTGCTAACCACTGTGCCACCGTGCTGCCAAATGCATTCGAGAACCAAAAATCTCACAGTCCGGACCACAAGGCCCAGATCACTCTTATGCATTCAGGAGTTTGATTATTTCATGTTACAGTAAAGTTCAGGCTGGAGCAGAGCAGACAGAAAAGAATAAATTGGAATAAAAATCGCAGAGGGAGCATCGTCTCCCTCAATACTTACAATCCTGCTCATCCTCCTCGTTCTCCTCCTCTTCCTCTCCTTCGTCTTCAGGATTAAACGATAAACTGGCTATTTTCCTCTTCTGTTCCTCCTTTCTTTTCTTCTCTTTCTGCTTCTCTAATTTTCTGTGAACAAATAAATCCAAACTCAGAAGGCAGAACAGCCAATGATCACACAGCGGACTCGCCGTTTACTCCGTTCAGACGCAAGCAGGGAACGGGAGGCAGCTTTTACTGCCGTCGATGACCAACATCTGGGGTTTCCTCAACGACCTTTTAGGCATTTAAAGTGGAAACTTGAAGATTGTCGTCACTCTGAGCAGCAGCTGAAGAATCAAGGCAGGACATCGTTGCCGCCGACGCCCTGCCGAGATCGGGGGGTCGTTTTCTCCGTTTACAGCGCTAACAACAAATCCCACTTTGAAGAAGATAAAAAGTCACAGATACATCATATTTAATCTTCTAGTCGTCACATAGTGATCAAAGTTTATTCCCTCCAGGGCTGCTGGAGACATTGTCTGACATGAATGTACAAAAGCTTCGCTCCAGGTGCCATGAAAGCATCGGTTGTGTGCGTTTGCTGCTGGAAAAAGCGCATGCAAACGGTGTTGTGTGACCCATAAACACAATTATTGTTGAGGTGCTGATCATCTTTATCCGACGATCCAGGTCTTCTGGAGAGCCGAAACGTTTCTAATGCTGGACTCCGAGCTTCCTGCGGGCGGGGGAACAATCACAGGCTGATGGATTGACGTCAGCACAGAGATGGAAGCTCGGGTACTCTTGGTGATAGCTAGCAGTGTTAGCTAGCAGTGACACATGCTGGCTGTTGGAGATCAGCCGTTCCGATGAATCCTCCTGAACGCTGGTCACGCAGCGACCCCTGAAACGAAGCGTCAGCGCGGTGAGGGCAGGAAGGACTCACAGCTGGAGCTCCTTGGACTGCTCCTTCTTCGCCAGCTGCTTCTCTCGCTCTTTCACGAGCGCCTCCTGCTTGGCCTTCATGTCATTTAGCGTCACCAGACCTGAGTGGGACATGCAGAAACACGAGTTAAACAACAGTCGCCCACATCTCCTGCTCCCTGCCGAGGAATATAGCGCAGTGATCCACGTCCCATTCTAAGATCCCTCGCAGGGAATGAATCGTTTGAATTCACTACTCCTGTACTATCGGCTTGTCTCCATCAGGGGGCGCCACATCTGGAGAAGCCCAAGTCCCATGTCAGTCTAGTCTTTGTGGATTTTTCAAGTGCACTTAACACCGTGCAGCCACACCTCGTGGGACGCAAGCTGCTCCAGATGGGTTGACCCCCGTCTCGCCCTCTGACCCCTCCTTCCTCACGGGGAGGGGTCAGAGGGTGAGAGTAAACGACCAGGACGATATCTAGGGTGTCTTCCCATTCCATTCCTCTGGCATCTCTAGGATCGTCTGAAACAAGCCCGTTATAAACTCTACAGCTTCCTCTCCGAGACACGTCCACACCTCCACAGGTGTGTCCTCCGGTCCAGCTGCCTTCCCATTCTTCATCCTCTTCATCGCCTTTTTAACTTCACTCGTGCTAATCTTCATCACTTCCTGGTTCCACCACCAGGTCTCCTTGTCTCCTTTCCGTCCAGAAGACACACCCAGTCCTCTCCTACCTGTCTCCCTGATCACCTTAGCTCTCTTGTCCACCCGGAGCCTGTCTCACCTCTTCCCTGAAAGCCACACAAGACTCTTTGTTCTTCAGCCTCCACCACTTTGTCCTCTGCTCTGCCTTCATCCTCTTCCTCACCTCCAGTCCATGCTGGCTGGCTACACTCTCTCCTCCCACGACCTTACAGTCACCTCCTCTAAACTGCTCCGCCTACACAAGATGTCGTCCACCTGTGTGCTCCTCCCTCCACTCTTCTAGGTCGCCCCATGTTCTAGTCTCTTCTGGGCGCGTTCCCACTAACAACATTGAACACGACACCCTCAACTCCAGCTTCAAACCCATCAGTCTGTCCGACACTCGTTTCTCCTTCAGGATAACCCCTCCTCCATCCCTCTTTCCATCTCCTCCGTTATGAAACAACTCGCATCCTGCTCCCTAGAGCCTTGCTTCCTTCCCACCTGGTCTCCTGGACACACAACACATTAACCTCGGATCGTTACGCATCCGGCTGGCAGGTAGGTCGTAGTGGTTGGGCGAGCGGCCGTTGCATCTCCGCTCGGACGCTGCAAACCGATGTCCAGCCAGAACTATTCATTGAGTCACTGTCTGATCACAGCTGCTTTCCTTATCATCACTGACCATGTTGTCTTCAGCAGACTGACGCCGCAGCGGCCTCCTTTGTCTTTAAAACGCTTCACGCCAGCTCCGACCCGTTGCTCCGCCTTTAGCTAAACTACTTTGCTGAATCTCATTCATTTCTTTTATGACTTTCTTGTCCCGCAATGACAAAACTGTTCAGAGCGGCCCGATGGCCCTCTGTGACGTCATCCAATGCAACCCAACCAACGAAGACGACGAGCCAATGGGAGGTAGCGTAAGGCGGGTCATGACGTCCCCGTCATGGAAACTCACCGACTGTGCTGGACTTCAGCTCCGCCTCCACAGCGTCATAATGAGCAGAGAATTTCTTATCGATGTTGGACTTCATTATGTTGTCCTGCGAGGAAACACCACAGAGCAGACGAGCTGATGCTCGGGGGGGGGGTACAGTAAAGGGTACTCCACAAATCATCCTCATCCTCATTCAAAACGGCCATAAAATTCACGTTGTACATATTACGTGTCTTTTTAATTTATTGTTATTTTGCATCTGTGCTCCTCTTAGACAGGATGTTTGACTGTACTTGTACTGTAATACACACTACTGTACTTGCACTGTAATACACACTACTGGACTTGTACTGTAATACACACTACTGTACTTGTACTGTAATACATGCTACTGTACTTGTACTGAATACTACTATTTGACTGTACTTGTACTGTAGTATATACTATTGTTTGACTGTATTTGTACTACTGTTTGACTGTACTTGTACTTGTACTACATACTACTGTTTGACTGTACTTGTACTTGTACTTCATACTACTGTTTGACTGTACTTGTACTTGTACTTCATACTACTGTTTGACTGTACTTGTACTACATACTACTGTTTGACTGTACTTGTACTTCATACTACTGTTTGACTGTACTTGTACTACATACTACTGTTTGACTGTACTTGTACTTCATACTACTGTTCGACTGTACTTGTACTTCATACTACTGTTTGACTGTACTTGTACTTCATACTACTGTTTGACTGTACTTGTACTTGTACTTCATACTACTGTTTGACTGTACTTGTACTGAATACATACTACTGTTTGACTGTACTTGTACTACATACTACTGTTTGACTGTACTTGTACTTCATACTACTGTTCGACTGTACTTGTACTTCATACTACTGTTTGACTGTACTTGTACTACATACTACTGTTTGACTGTACTTGTACCACATACTACTGTTTGACTGTACTTGTACTTCATACTACTGTTCGACTGTACTTGTACTTCATACTACTGTTTGACTGTACTTGTACTACATACTACTGTTTGACTGTACTTGTACTTCATACTACTGTTTGACTGTACTTGTACTTCATACTACTGTTTGACTGTACTTGTACTTCATACTACTGTTTGACTGTACTTGTACTTCATACTACTGTTTGACTGTACTTGTACTTCATACTACTGTTTGACTGTACTTGTACTTCATACTACTGTTTGACTGTACTTGTACTTCATACTACTGTTTGACTGTACTTGTACTTCATACTACTGTTTGACTGTACTTGTACTTGTACTACATACTACTGTTTGACTGTACTTGTACTTGTACTACATACTACTGTTTGACTGTACTTGTACTTCATACTACTGTTTGACTGTACTTGTACTTGTACTACATACTACTGTTTGACTGTACTTGTACTACATACTACTGTTTGACTGTACTTGTACTTCATACTACTGTCTGACTGTACTTGTACCCTAACACTCTGAACTCTTCCATGGCGGTGACTCCAAACAGACTCCTCTCTTTGATCGTGTCGAAGGTTAACCGGTCACGGCTCGGCGCGGCCCTGCTGCCGGCCGGAGAGAAACGAACCTCGGCGATCTTCTGCTTGAGCTGCTCGAGCTGCTCCCGTTCCTTCTCTCGCTTCTTCATCAGCTGCATGGCCCTGCCGGCCTCGCTGGCAGCGCCTTTGTACTGCGCCATGTTTGCCTTATGGAAATGTACGCGCGTTTCACAAACGAAGAAGATAAAGTGCAGAACGAAACACAGACGCGTAGCGCAGCCGAAGTGCGACCAAAACAAAAAAGATGGCGGTGCCGAAATGCATGCCGGGTAGATTGGTGATGCATTCAGGGTTTAGGAAACCTCGGAATGTTGAGACGTTCATCGACCACCGCAGGAACAAACGCAAACATTATATAAACTTTGTTTTTATAATAATGTTATACAAATATAAAACTTTACCAGATTCATATTATAAATGTATAAATGGTCATTATCAAAACTTTTAAAAACAACCAATATATGAAACGTTTCATTGGAATCATTTCCTGAATGATCCACCGTCAAATGTTGATTGATTTTATATTGATAAACCCCCCTGCACACCTAGAAAAGCAGAAATAATCCAAAAATAATAATAGTTGGATAGAAAACATATCTAATTCTCTCTCTCTCTCTCTCTAAATCTTAGTCATACAGTTTCTTTGTCTCTCACTGGCTGCCAGTCCTTGTTCAACAGTGAAATGATTTAAATGGTGAGCGTGAGAGACATGGAATCATTTAAGAAAACAAAGCGACGGCAGGCATGGCAGGAAAGTGTTGCCTGTGTAGGTTCTCAGTCATCCAGGTCGAGGTAAATCACGAAGAGCAGAAACGAAGAATCACCTGGACTTCGGAGGCTTCTTCAGTTCTAAATCACTGGTAGAGGATCGAAAGGGATTTACTCCTGTTGGAGCAGAAAACACACAAAGGACCGAAACCACTAAGGCAAACCAACGAGCCATTAGCATTCACCTTATGAGAGCTAATGAATAATCAGCTAAGCAGGAGTCATTAAAACTGACTGATGGCAGGTGGTGCATGTGACACGAGATGAAACCACAAATCTAGAGTGAAAGGAAGAGAAATGAAATGGTGTTGCTTAAATCTGTCTGCGTAAGGACAAGCACATTCCTGAATATGGCATTGGAGCTGCAATGCCAACACACCAAAGAAATCTTTCAAATAGTCTTAACAGGATATTTTCCCCTTAAATTGTTGAAAGAAGAGTTGGGTATTCTCCCTGCGCCAGCGTGGCTAGGTTATTTTAGTATGGCAACATCAAAGCAGGGGGAAACAGACAGCTTCAGTCTATCAACAGTTACAAAATTAGATGGCTAACACCTTACTTACTAATGACAGAGTAATGTAATTACATTGATGCAGCCATAACAGGTGGGATAGGCACACCTTTAGTCTAGCCCCAATGTTCTTTATAAAAACCTGAAGGAAGTCTCGATATATTTCCGTATCAGTGATAGCGGTGAATATGGTTGCAAGTATGTGTGTCATCCAAAACCTAGAAATTAAAATCAATATTGAAATCCATTGTTTCCAATGTGCTGCTCAGGTGTTAGACGCCACCCTTCCTTTTCAGGTCCTACACACTGAAACATTGTTGTAAGGTCAATGTATTCTTACGTTGCTGTCCTTGTGGTGGTCAGGCATTGGAATTTAATTACACCTCCGTCAATCTTTCTGACTGGCGCGAAAGGGTTCTTATAATTTAGTACCAGGTAAGAGAACCGCGTCAGACTAGAATTTGTTTTGCCCTCGACAGCATGTCAACTATTGCTTCATAAGCGTGTCCCGCATCAAAATAATTCCTGATCATTTATTCGGTGGCAGCCATAGTTACAAACAAACTTTGGTCAGAAAGACAATCCGATCAGCATCCGGACTCCGGTCACGGCAGCTACCTACCTTTACCGGTCGGGCCTTTTATTGTTAGCGTGATTTATTTTCTTGTTTGCGTGATATCTTTTTTATTGTGTGAGGTCCGATTTGTAGTTGTGTTTTGCACTTCAGGGCCACCGCATATATGCCATGCGCACACACACACACACACACACACACACACACACAAGGAAATAACACGTCGGACAGGGAGCCCCGAGTTTATCCCACAGTGGCCCCAAACTTTAGCCTTTTGTTTGCCGCAGCAAGGAGTGAATATTTCTAAACGTTGATGAAATTATGCAATAAATAAATAAAAAGCAAATCCACCAACCTTATTTTAGAAGACATTGTGTACTTGAAGGCAATTATAATCAGTGAATCCAGTTTCATACTCCAGTTATTGCTAAACGAGTGTGACTTCTGCCCCGCTGTCACCGCAGACGCAGCAGAAGGTGATGATGATGAATATATTTATTACCAGTTGGTAGAATGTTAGAGCAGTACAGTCAAACAGTAGCATGTATTACAGTACAAGTACAGTCAAACATCCTGTCTAAGAGGAGCATTTCAATAAAGCCCTTGCGGTCTTGTTTCCGTTGAAAGTCCTTCGTGTGCAGCTGTTAGTTTAGAAACAAAGTGACGACTTCATACCACACGCTGAAGAAGGTTCAGTTTATGGGCATCTCCTGAAATTCTCATGACTTTATCATCTTTATTATCTTCATGTTTTAGACCACAAACACAGTTGGACACAGTAGTTTCAGTGACATCATCAAACGGCGATCCAGAATAGCAGGGTACTGGATTTCCTGGCTCCAGATTCGGTTCAGTCTGAAAGCGGGGGAAGTGTTTCAGTCATTAAAACACAATTCTTTAGAGAGAAAAATAATTATTAAGAAGCTGATGGAGAAGGGCGACCAGTATGTCGAAACAGTCCAAATGCTTTTGATGTCCAAATAAATGAAGGCTGTGTGTTTTAATGGGACCTGTGAATGGTGCCAGGTGCGGTCAGGAGAAACAAAGTAAAAGTTTGCCGTTGAAAAAGTCACTTAATCCACACTTGAACGGGTATGGGCGCCATGTTGGCTTGAAGCTGGGGCAGTTTTCATTAACAGCATAAACCAGCCGAACCCCTGAGAGGCAAACTCTTATTTCTACAAAGCCAAACGCGTGTTAGCTCAAATCTACGTCTGCAAAAGCCCTGAGATTTGGCCTGTGTATAAAGCCGTACGGTGCATCACATATGAAGGGGAACGCTTCTTCCATTGTGTGTGTGTGTGTGTGCGTGCGCATGTGTGTGCTATCATTGCATGCTGCTTTAGATAAATGTTCTCAGTGTGAACAAGTGCGACTAATATCTCTTTTGGCCCCAAAATGTCAATATGAGATCGCTTTCATAATAATAATAACAAAAATAATAATAACACATTGCTCAAAGGTAAATGAAACAAATTACGTGAAATAATTTGATAAATGATCAAAGAGGAGTTGATTTCAGATTTAGTGGAAATAATTTGCCACACATTTCCGTGATGCTCCAACCTCTTACGCTACACGTTTCACATAATCCGATTCAGCCAGTTAGCTCAGAGTGAAGAGATGATGTTTTAACGTGGCAGTAACGTTTGTCGGCTCGTTCAGAATTACTCCCGCCATATTCCAATGGAGGAACGATTCATCCCTGTGAGGGTCAAACAGGCTGATCTCCAGAACACAGAACATCTGGAGTGCACAAGCAAGCTAACAATGCTAACACAGACTGTAGAACTGGAACTATCTCTATTTGAAGTATTGCAGCATTTACAGCAATTAAAGCCAAGCTTAATATTTATCATTACAGATAATGACATCTGTATTGTACCACCAAGCTAACAATGCTATCACAGTCTCTTCAGCGCTTCTTCTCAGTTAACCAGCCTTATGAGTGCATAAAGTTACAAGTATTTACTATATCTGCACAATCTGTTTATTTACAGCAGCGTTGAACAGTAACGTTTCTCATTGTTGCTAAATAAGAGCTAAAACGCTAATCTGGCAGCAGAACTTTGCTGATTTTATCATTTACGTTAAGGGCCATGTGATTGGTGGAAGGTGACATCACCACTATAATAAAAGTGAAATCATGAATTAAATCTTAAAAACAAATAAAACCCCAAATGAAAATAAACCTATAATTATTAAACAAGGGTGAATTGTTTTTTTCAAATGAGTTGTTAACTTTTATCCATTTATTTAACATATGGTTGTTTCATTTACATATATTTCACAGTTTGTTACATAATAAATTTATTTTATATTCAACACTTTGGGGTTCCATGAACATGCTCCTAGATCATATTATAAAAAAAAAACATATTGAGAATTCAAACCTATAAGGTCTTTTTCAAGTGAAATAAATGCAAATGTAAATAAAGAGAAAAAGAAGAGAAGGCACTCAGACCAACATATTCGTTTTTGTGCTTAAACAAAGTAAATATTATCTGGGTAAACCACTAGAGGGCAGCCTACGTCTCTAGTTACTTCCACATGGCAACCACTTCAAAAAGCCAGCCTGGTGAACTCCACTAGTGATCAAACATCCCTGATTCTCCCACACTTGCAAAAGAATGGAGGAAAAAACCGAGCGGTACAGATAAAGACCTTAAAGCAGCTGTAAACAGACACACTGGACTGACATTAACACGGCACAGAGACTAGCGGCACTATGACATGGTACAGATGAAAATATTATACAAATGTCAAAAATATAAATCAAGATCTTCACAGAACGTCATTGGCATAATCATCATCACTAGTCCTGTCCTCTCTCTTACTCCACCGGCCTGAAAAGTGCCCTTCCTCTGAGGCTGAATCCTACTTTTTTGGCAGCAGGGGCAGCTTGAGGAAGAGATGAAGAGGAGGAAGAGGAGGAGGAGGACAAGGGGAGAACGGGAGGGGCAGGAGCAGCAAGGGTGGGCTGCTGCATGTTGGGTTGGCGTGACAGGAGCTCCTTAAACACGGAGTTCATCTGACGGCTGATCATATCCTGAGAGAGAAGAAGACAAAGAGGAATGAAGCTCCCCAGTCACCCTCGTTGTGTAAAGGCTGATCCTAATGACACCTCACAACTGTAGGAGAAGCTGCGTTGGGGCTGCGCTTCAGCTCATAGTGGTGGCGACTGTCGCATCATATTAATGTTTCTGCATCATCATAACTGTGACGTCACTAGTTCTAGCAGGGACAGCCTTCACCTTCTTTTAGGGTGCTGGTAGAAACACTAGGTGGGTAACCCCACAGCCAACATTTAAACAATAAGAACATAGTTTCATTCAAATCTAAAGTGGAAATTACAAAATTACTTTGGGTTGTTCAGCAACTGTAATGACCATCAACATTGTTTTTGACCCCATTGTTCTGGTGCGACCTTAACAAATGTAAAGGTGTGACCTCGAGCCTCAGAACTAAAGAGGCCTCTTGAATAATTTATATCCTATTAAGAAGACATGTCTACAAAATCCCAGAAAACACTGAAACATATATATATATATGTATATATATATATATATATATTTGTCAATCTCACACACCCTTAATGCAAGCAGCAAATGTGACTTTCAAGACGCATCATCACATCGAGTGATGACAACTTGACATTAGCGCATGCTCATGACATCATGTGTAACAGGTGTGACGTGTAACAGGTGTGACGTGTATCAGGTGTGACGTGTAATAGGTGTGACGTGTAACAGGTGTGACGTGTAACAGGTGTGACGTGTAACAGGTGTGACGTGTAACAGGCGTGACGTGTAACAGGCGTGACGTGTAACAGGTGTGACGTGTAACAGGTGTGACGTGTAACAGGTGTGACGTGTAACAGGTGTGATGTGTAACAGGTGTGACGTGTAACAGGCGTGACGTGTAACAGGCGTGATGTGTATCAGGCGTGACGTGTAACAGGTGTGACGTGTATCAGGTGTGACGTGTAACAGGTGTGATGTGTATCAGGTGTGACGTGTATCAGGTGTGACGTGTATCAGGTGTGACGTGTATCAGGTGTGACGTGTATCAGGTGTGACGTGTAACAGGTGATATGTTTAAAATTAAACCGTCCTCTCGTAGGCCACATTGCTGAATTTTGAGATAAGTCTGTTCAGCCACGACGCAACATGAAGCTACACAATAATCCAGAGATTTCTCTACAAACATCTCATCATCTTCCAAACCGCTTTTGTCCGTCATCGGCCGGATCCTATCCCAGCAGTCAACGGGCGAGAGGCCGGTACAAGCCTCTGTTTTACTGTCTGCTCTGCTGTGTCTACGTCTGGGTGTCTGTCTGGGTGTCTGTCTGGGTGTCTGTCAGGGTGTCTGTCTGGGTGTCTGTCTGTGTGTCTGTCAGGGTGTCTGTCAGGGTGTCTGTCAGGGTGTCTGTCAGGGTGTCTGTCTGGGTGTCTGTCTGGGTGTCTGTCAGGGGGTCTGTCTGGGTGTCTGTCAGGGTGTCTGTCAGGGTGTCTGTTTGTGTGTCTGTCTGGGTGTCTGTCTGGGTGTCTGTTTGTGGGTCTGTCTGGGTGTCTGTCTGGGTGTCTGTCTGGGTGTCTGTCTGGGTGTCTGTCTGGGTGTCTGTCAGGGTGTCTGTCTGGGTGTCTGTCTGGGTGTCTGTCAGGGGGTCTGTCTGGGTGTCTGTCAGGGTGTCTGTCAGGGTGTCTGTTTGTGTGTCTGTCTGGGTGTCTGTCTGGGTGTCTGTTTGTGGGTCTGTCTGGGTGTCTGTCTGGGTGTCTGTCTGGGTGTCTGTCTGGGTGTCTGTCTGGGTGTCTGTCAGGGTGTCTCTGGTGGTTATTTTCCCATTTGCGTGAAACTCAACGGCAAAAAGCCAATCAGCACTGAGATTCTCCAGATGTCCTTCAGATGTCAGTGAGTCATTGTTGAAGATGAGAAGCTGATCCTAGATGCGCTGTATGTTGAAGATATTTTAATACAGCTATCATCTGTTTGCTACTCCAGGAACACTCGTTCCTGTGTGAGGAACCTGAAACGATGTGAACGCACTCAGTGCTGGATTATTGGGTCATCGCAGGGTGAACCACCAACCTTGTCAACCGCTGTCCTCTCTGTCTGACCAAATGGAGGTCTGTCTGTGGGTCTGAAGCCGCCCTGCCTCACAGTGTCCAAAGTATGTCTTCGCTCCTGAGACCTACAGGACAAAAGATTAGAGACAAACCCCACAAGTGTTTCTGACAGACAAACCTGATATGAAAAGCTTCTCTTCAAAATCCATTAAATGACGGTTCTTGATAAATCTCAAAATTGAAGTGTGTAGAAATAAACCATATTTATTTTCTCACCGTTATTAATTAATAATCTCATCATCACATCACATGACTCGCCAAACCACCACGACCATCCACCCAAAGTCGATGTTTAGATGTTTGCCTGGCTAAAATTGGATAATTATCATAAAGGTGGAAAGAAGCACATAGAATTGGATACTCTCATGTTGGAGTACTCAAATACTCATGCATGCGTATTTGTAATCGGCCATCTATACTCCCAGGCTGCAATAAGGGCTCTTCTCTTTCTTCTCTACCTAAAATTTGATCAACATTCTGAGCTCCTCAAAAAAAAATCAGAAGGTGGAAGCTTGAATCATAAGTTTTATCCCACTCTCATCCGCATCTATACTAAATAGTACTGATTTTATTCTGTTTCATTTTAACTATTTTCTTCTCACACCTGTGCACACGTTAGAGCCATTATGTTTTCCATGGGGCCACATGAGAAACAGAAAATATTCTGGAGGGCCGGGCGAAAAGGCTGAACTCAATTCTGCATAATATTAATTGTATTTCTTTATTTAAAAAAAAAAAGCATTAATAGCATTGTTTGACAAGCTTGTAAGAGTATATGTTATACTTAAGCAATGAAAAAGTTGAGGTTGCCTTACAAAAAAATATAATTTATTCTATTACATTTCTCAAAACAATATTAAAATAACTGTGAACGTTTTACCATTTGTGACTCATATTAGTGAACATTTTTAGTCACATTTTCTCTAAAACACATTTTGAGTTTAATATACTGTTGGAAAGTTGTGTGAAGTTTCTCAGCATCCTAAAGACATCACAATATTGTCTTTGTGTTCATTAAGAAAAATGCATCATATTGAACTGTCACTAAATGCAGTTTTAGTCCATGCATGAGGTAGAATTAGAAAATGAGATGAACAGATGGATGGATGGATGGATGGATGGTGGATGGAGTTATTACGTCTGCGGTGCATCAGTCTTACACTGGTAGGTGTCGTGCAGCGGGGGAGGTTGGTGGGATTCGACTAGGGCTGCCCTCACTTCCTCTCTGTCTCCCCGGCAACGAAGCACTGTCACTGTTAACCCGCATCCTGTCAATGTGTGCGGAAACATTTGTAACTTTCTTGCATTCATATGCAGCAATGTAAAAGTTGGCGGTTCAGTCTGTGTGCGCTCTACGTGTGAATGCATTATACTGCATCGCACTGTGCATTCAAGGAGATTTGTGACTTTGTGTATTTGTACCGGACTGTATTCTCCGTCTGTGGATCTTCTACGGTCAAATTTCCAGTGCTGCCACCTCCTCCTCCTCCTCCTCCTCCTCCGTCATCTCTTTTTCCTCGCTCTGACCTGAGGGAGGAGAAAAAAAGAGAGATATTAAGCATATATTTTTTTCCAGCTACTGCAAACTAAGATGTGATATTAAGGCGGGGGTCACAAAATAATTGCAGTTAGGAGAAGATGCCAGTGTGAATATACGTGTGACGATACCACACAAAGCAACACAACAGACAAAAATATTACTTTCGTGAAATGTGGTGATTTTAAAGGGCTTTAAATACTGTTGACATCACTCAGAGCAAACCAAGGAAGACCAATTTCCCATTCCATCCCCTCACATAAAGTAGCATTACCATAATAAAGTGACCTTGATAATGTTCATCTAGAAAACTAGAACTGCATTTGTAGCATTATTTGCTTATTTATGCCTGAACTAGAAGACTTGTCAGCTTTGACACGGAACGGAATCGATTTCAGCTGCATTCTGATCTCAGCTCAGTCTGCAATAATAATATTGTTCATATTATCTTATCTTATTTATTATTCCATGGGCTGTAGTCCACTGAAGAATACACATCGAGCAAACACATCTCCAGTGCTGGTCAAAGCCTCCATGGAGATAAGCAATCTATTCTACCTTGACCAAAATTAAGTGAAAGATTTCAATTGTGATTAAATGACATCAACAAAAATGTGATGCATTCCTGTAGATCTTACTTTGCAGATTTAGTTAAACTTTTCTTGTTTTGCATTGAAGGAATCTGGCAGTCAGGAAGAAGTATTTGACTCAGTTTGGAGGACAACGCAGAAGATTACAGGAGAGACTGCCTCAAACTGGGAATGGGATTTTAACATCCTGTCATCAAGGAGCACCATCTTGGCAATCTTGGTTCGGAAATAAATGCGTCACTCACCCATCCAGCACGCTGATGTACTTGTGAGGGATGAGACCTTTAACCCCGCCCACTTCACCTCTCCACCAATCACAAGAGGCCTTGCTGTGAAGGATGAGAAGCTCGCCCATCTTGAAAGACAGCTCTGCTGGAGATCTCGCCACATAGTCGAACATAGCAACAGCCTCCAACTCTGAACACACAGCAAACACACAATGTGGTTACAACAAACACACAATCATTATGATGTATGAACATAAATGAATTATAGCATAAAGTCGATGTTTGCACTGTAAACGTGGTTTTGTCCGTGGTGCATTCGTGTGTACATGATGCCTGCACTCACCATCTTCATTGGGCAGATGCTCAGCCTCGCCATCTCCCTCCTCTGCGATTGGCTCACTGCAGAAAAAAGTCTGCGGTTATTCACAGTTCCTCACAGATCAACTGTCAGGCTTTTCTCTTTGTGCAATTACTCACTTCCAGTACGCAATTTCACAGGAGGCTTGATGTGAAATTGCCATCTGACCTAAGTGCTGTACTAAGATGGGACCAAGTCACCAATAATACTCATACATACATTATTTATTGAATACATTGCTCTAGAACACATGTGTCAAACTCAAGGCTCGGGGGCCAAATGTGCCCCTCCAAGTCAGTTTTTGTGGCCCCGGTAGCTGTGTGCAGACATTTGTTTTTGTAAAATGCTGCATCTGTTACACATGTTCTGAACAGCCCACATTTGTTGGTTGTTCTGCAGTTCTTCCCCTCTCAACTGTGACAAAAGAGTTAGTTAGCTAAAGTTAATGTCATAACTTGTGTTGGATGATATTTTTCTTTCTTTATTATTTAATATTTACTTGAATAAGTTTGATTATTGATCGATGGAGTAGTGTGGTTTTCTTAACCTGATCAATTGAAAGGATTTATGTTATAATGACAGCAATAATCTATCCATATGTTTTTACAACTATGCAATTGAATATGCAATGTTTGTAACTTAAGTACTGAACTGATCAAACTGAAAAATTCAGCAACATGGCAATAACAATAGCAACACGCTGCAGTCAGGAAATCAATAATCTGCTGGAGGTGACTATTGAAAGTTATTTGAACTTTTTTATTTTTTCCAGCATGTGCTGACATGTTGACCCCGGCGACATATGGAGCTCAGGATCAGCACCGGACAGATCCATATGTAGCCGGCTACATATGGAGATCAGGATCAGCACTGGACAGCTCCATAGGTAGTCGGCTACATATGGATCTGTCCGGTGCTGATCCTGAAAGTGACGTCTTTTCCGCAGCATTGATTCGGGGAATGTTCTTTATCTTGCCCACTTCGGTTGTTTTTTTTTGGTTTCTGCATGTCCATGACAAGACAAGGTGGTGGTTTTTTGGTTTTGCTTTGATTTTGTATCGATTATCTTTGTTCCTGCGTGATGATTAAATTTGAATGGAACTTTTCACATTATTAGATGTGTTAATTTATTCCCATCACAAACTTTGGTTCATACTTATGATTTTTCTCATTTACAGTATGGCTTTATCTTTTTTTTTTAAAGTGATATCAAAACTGAATATTTTATTGTAATTACTGTGGCAGCTAAATAATTAAATAAAAAATAATTTATTCCCATCACAAACTTTGGTTCATACTTATGATTTTTCTCATTTACAGTATGGCTTTATCTTTTTTTTTTAAGTGATATCAAAACTGAATATTTTATTGTAATTACTGTGGCAGCTAAATAATTAAATAAAAAAATAGTTATTTAACAGCATGTTAAGGAGTAGTTACATTTATTTTACATTAAATGACATTACATTTAGTTACATTTTTTCTGTGTTACGGTTTACATTTGGCCTTTGGAGGGAAAACATGATGCTAATATGGCCCTTGGAGAAAATTAGTTTGACACCCCTGCTCTAGAAGCTCAATTCCCATATAGTAGATATTAGACATATTGAGAGATTGGATTCTTGTGTTCAGAATCCAAGAGGAGCCAAGTTTAAAGTGCTAAACGGGTTTTACATGGAGCATTGGGAGTTGCAGAGAGATGCTTTAAGCACGGTGCCAAATTTCATTGTAAGAATAAAAACCATATAAAATACCATATGTCTTGAAACTACTGATGGTAAACTCGATTATTTTTACTGAATCAAGTTTAAATGAGTCACTCAGTAAAGAGAATCGTGCTTTTGAGTTATTTGAGTCACTGAATCAGTTACCCAGAAGGTGCATCAAAATATACTTCTGCTACCGACTGATGCTGCTAAAACAGCTGATTGAAACAGGGAAATAATCAATTTCATTGAGGGAAAAGAGTGAAAGATCAGGAGTTCTCAAAGGGATTTATTTTTATTTTTATTCTCTAATTGCATAAATTAAATATAAATACAACAGAGAAAAATGTGTGTTCAAACAGTGCAGCATTAGAAGAAGAATAAATATATACAATAACATGTCCAAAGGTAATAAATAAAAAAGTTGTATCCTTATTTTTATTAATTCTGTTTCCGCCAATATTATAAAAATATATTTTCTAATTTAAAAAGGCGGAATTAATTATTGTGTGTTCCCGATAAGTTGTTAAGTTTCACATTTTCATTACAGTAACTGCAACAGCAAAAGGCAGTCGGACACTAAAGTTTATCTTCACAATAAACAGTGGACGACTGACTGAATATATATTTTACTTTTGTCTCTTAATTATCTTTGCGGGACAATCATAACGTGCGGAGCAGCAGCCCCCCGGCTCCGGCGAGGAAGGGCCCCCCCAGGCTCAAGTCGAGTGGCTGCTGCCGCAGAAAGCTGCCTCCATTGAGTAAAATGTATTGATTGATGATCAGAGTGATAAGTATATTTATATCTATCACTAAATGCCAGGGGAATTTAAAGCAGGTATAAGTTGAGAAAAAAAAGGTTATATATGAAAATAAAGCAATGTTAGCATTAGGTTGTAAATTAAATTGCTTAATTCTAACATTAAAATCTGTCTTATTCTGTGATAATATTGTTTAAACTCCCTATTTAACTATTTTCAAATAGTAGTTATGACAATAGTAGTTATGATATTATATAATTTCTCACCAATACTCCTGCTCCAGAGTCATGTGCTTCTCATATACAGGGCCCGGCACTTCTGATTGGCTGGGGTAGATGATGTCATGCTGCAGGATCATAGTTTTGACAAGATCGTTGACCTGGGGCTGCTTAGCAACAGCCTCATCAGCATCCATCCCCCTGAGCAGGCTTGGACCAAAGCAGACGGCCAGATTGTATGGTTGCATCATGTTTTCATCGCTGTACTGAGACACACTGGGGAAAATACACAAAAAAAAAACTTTAAAAAAAACTTTTGACACCAACTTTGGATTTTGTGACAGTAACAGGTGATGTATGTAACAGAATATTCCACACTGTGCATCTTACTGATTGAGGAAAGCAAAGAGGTAACGCAGCACGATGAGGAGCGGCCGTGGGAAGGTGGAGACGACGGCTTTAATCTGGGCAGCTTTCTCTGTTACAGCCTCGATTTCTGATCACGCCAGAGAAAAAGAGAAGAAGCTGAAGCAGAGAGTGCAAACTTTCATTTCTAGTTTTGTTTGTTACAGTTCGTCCCTGTCTGCAGCACTAATGCGGTTTCACTTATATGTAATCAAAGACAAAACATTGTATGTGCTTTTTCTGAATTTGTTGCCGGCAACAATTTCATGGGTAAATACTTTATGTAGGTCAGCAGCCGGAGAGCTGCCCTTTCATCGCGTTGTCCGAGTCAATATAATCATCAGAGAATCCACAGAAATCAAACCACGTCGTGGTGGGTCGGCCTACAGGGAGGAGGTAGCCACCCTGGAGCAGTGGTGTGTGGACAATCACCTCTCACTGAATGTTAGTAAGACCAAGGAGAATGTGGTGGACTATAGGAAGATCAAGGACAAGATCCAACCACACCTTCTAATACCGCGGTTGAACATTGAGAAGGCCTGACCTGGGACTGCCATGTCACGGCAGTCGTAACAAAAGGCTCAACAGCGTCTGTACGGACTCAGGCGCCTGAAGCTTTTCGGCCTGAGACCCACGACAGAGGCACAGTAGAGCGCCTCCTGACAAGCAGCTTTACATCCTGGTGCGGCAGCTGCACGGGCAGGGACCGCAAAGGTCGTTCGCACCGGAGAGAGGATCACGGGGTGTGAGCTGCCTCGAATGGAGGACCCCTTCACCCGGCGCTGCCTCAATAAATCCCTGAGGATAATTACAGACCCCACCCACCCAGAACCAAGGCGAAATCAATACAATCAGCTAACACTATGCACATGCTAGCATCTTCTTAGAGCTAAAGTTGCTCTTTCCAAACATTCAATTAGAGTTTATATTATATATAAATATATATTTACTTTTTATAGAGTGTGAGGCTTCCCTCGGGTATTTTATTCATTTTATTTGCATTGAATGCTCTTGTGAAATTAAAGTTTAATCTTAATCCTAATGGGTGTGTAGTTCAAAATAAATGTTATTGCAAGCATTAACATTTGTCTGTTTGTTACCTCTTAAAAATATTCTGAAACACTTTAATGTATTTTTATTTGATTGATCTGAGAGATTGGCAGCGTAAACCGGCACTCTGTGAAAACAAAAAGAGAGGAAAACAAAGCGGTTGATTGAAAGAAGGGGTCTTACGGACACACTCCAGCAGCTGGGAGTAGCTGTCGTAAGGGAAGAGGGGAGGCTCAAGGCCTCTGAAGTAGAGCTTCAACACGCCAGCCACGGAGTCCAGGTCACAATCAGCGTCTGACAGTGGATCGTCTCCTACAGGAAGGACAACAGATGTGAGGCAGATGTTTTCAGCTGCAGGGCTTGTGTTTAAAGAAACACGACAGCTGAGCGCAGCAGGGTGACGGAGGGACAGAGTCATTTCGTCAGGAAGCAAAGTTTGCCTTATTAGTTAATTATATGAATCGGATTATTGTGGAGCCACAGGCTTTCATTGTTTTTCATTCGAAAAGAGCAATAATCAATATTTTTATGTCAATTGATTACTCATAGCCCCGCGATGCACTGGCGAAGCATGCGGGGTGTACCCTGCCTCTCGGCCATAGCAAGCTGCGATAGGCTCCAGCAAATTATCTTCATCAATTCACGTTCTCGGCAGAGTGTCTGTAGCTATTGATATCCAACTACCTATGGAGCTGTCCAGTGCTGAAGTTCTCCTTCAGGATCAGCACCGGACATCTCCGTTTATAGCCGACTACCTATGGAGCTGTCCAGTGCTGATCCTGAGCGCCAAATGTAGCCGGCTAATAATGGAGCTCAGGATCAGCACTTGACAGCTCCATATATAGACATTGATGAAGATTACTGGTTCTATTTCATCTCTACTGACCGCCAGTTATCCACTGGATGATCCTTTTGCATACGCAGTTCGAGGATTTATGACTTTTTAACAAGCTTAGTTCTGAAAACAGAACAGAACAGATGCATAAAACACATTTACAGTGTCCACTCTTTGATCCGGGGGGGGAAGGCATCGGGGGTTGAATCGCATTTAAAAAGTGGCGGAAATCCTTCTGCGCATGTGTTGCCGACCACAACGGAACTGGAAAGTGAGAAGTTCCTCTGCTAACTGCGAATAGATTCAATAACTTTATCTTCGTTTAGCATTTTGGCCCAGTATTCTCAGAATCGCTGCTTTATTATAGATTTTGCCGTATCTACAGTTTTCCCTGTACTAATTTCCACAAGATGCCGTACTGCTCAAAAAAAAATCATATTTTCCCTGACAGAAATACGGGACAAACTTGTTCGTTGACAGGTATGCCATAGCACGCCAGAGAGGGAGATAAATCTGAACTAATGATTTCAAGTCGGAAACATGATTGATGCATGAACAATGACTTCGCTCTCTTCGTTGGAGGTAAATGGGATACAATACAAATGGGAAACTCCTTCACCTCTCTCGAATGCATCTCTGATGAGGTTGACCTCCCTTTGTGACCCCGGAACTCTAAATATCCCTTCATGGTGGAGGCCTGACAGACACACAGATACAGATGATAATGCATATCCACAGGCACCAATAGGGCATATTTATACAACAAAAACCGTCCACTCAGTTCTTACTGCCCTGGGCATGGCTTAAAGACTGACTCACCGTGAAGGTTTATGAAGCGAATGCAGCTTTCAACCACCACAGGAATCTGCTGCCCAGAGCTCTGCAGAAGACAGAGGAGCGAAGGAGGAGCGATGAGAGCGTGACAATCGGTGGGAGGAGAGGGGACGCAAAGAAGTAGGCTGACAATTACAATCAAATCAAAGTGAGAAAATGTATTAGGTCAATGCAATGCAAGGAAAATCAGGAAGAAATTGAGAAAGAGGGAAGCAGATCATAAAAGGGTGCTTAATTACAAATTCTGATTAATATTAATTATTTAGGCTTTCCTCTTGTATTTACAGTAATACCTCGACGTATTGTACGTGCTGCGGAGAAGGTGATTGGCTGCAAGCTGCCATCTCTCCAGGACCCGGAGGCGTGTGGGTCGGATCACAGCCGACCCTTCTCACCCTGGACACAGACTCTTTGACCCTCTCCGGATGGACCGGCTACGGTCCATCCGGACCACAACCTCCGGCCACAAGAACAGCTTCTTCCCCTCGGCTGTAAGACTCATGAACACTTAATAATTCTGTCTCAGATTCATGAAAATTTTACAACCGGTAACTTGAACTGTTCTGTTTGCACTGCATGATTATTCCAGTTTTACTGCTGCTAATACACATCTGTGTATCCACTCCAGATGCTGCTGTTTTTGTGCTGTGTTCTGTATTCATGTTGTTGTTTTTTTACTTCGTCTATTTTACGGCATACCCTAGCATAGTGCACATTCTACCGGGGTGCCGTCCAGCGTCCTCACTGGATCCATCAGTGTGGTTTGGAGGCATCGGTGGACATTTCGATTTCTACTGTTTACCTTTTGGAGACTTTGATTTGATTGATCTCATGCATTGTTGTTTGTTGTGTTTTTTTTCAGAGACAGAGAGAAACGGTTCTTCAACTTTCCTGTATGCTCAAATGCATCATCTGACGGGAGAACCGTCCAGAGAACCGTGAAGCTGGCCGGACCAGCCAGCAGCGTGCAGCTGCCCTCACTAAAGGACAGTCTCATCCTACCCAAGCCTCCTCCAGTCCACCCTGCTGGCCTGAGAGAGTGTTCCAAGTGCCACCAATGCGTAATAACAACAAGGGGAATATCTGGAATATGTCATATCACCCAAATTACTCTGTTTCAATACTCTATTTTTATATTCATGTTTTGTTTTCATATTTCTGTAAATATATAATGTGTCTGCTTGTCTATGAAGTTTGTGCAATTCATTGATTGAATGTACAAAAGATAAAGAGAACATTCATGCATGATTAGGAAGTATTTCTTGAACCAGGTTGCTGACCAAAAGTTGAAAAGAGACACAACGTCATGTTCCTCAATGGTAGCTAAGGGCCTGGCCAGCGTGGGAATCAGCCCACTGGTGTAAACGTATGACAGAGGGAGTGACAGCAAGGGTTTGGTACCTGCATCCGAGACATTCTCCTTCTTCTTCTGCATAAAGCCAAGCAGAGAACAGAGAAGGAACAGATTAGAGAAGGATGCAGAGAAAGAAATAAGGTGAACAGAGATTGAGAAGTAGCGGGAAGGGCACAGATACACTCAGTAGAGGAGTCGAGAGAGGAGGCAGCAAAGAGGCAACACATGTTAATCCCTTTCCCAGTGGAGGAGGAGATCAAAGGGGGGGGGGGGGGGGCAGCAGTAAGCTATGCGCACGCTGGGGAAGAAGCGAGCACGAGCTGCAAGAATCACCCATTCACTCGTCCACCTTGGCCTGATGGGCTTCTCGCAGTGATCTCTGTTGGAGGGTTGAATAGCCGTGCAGCCCAATGCAGCAAGCAAACAACAGGGTTAAAAGACGGGTCGGCTTCTGCGTGTGCGTGTGTGTGTGTGTGTGTGTGTGTGTGTGTGTGTGTGCGTGTGTGTGTGTGCGTGTTACCTGTATGTAGGAGATTATGTCTGAGGTGAAGAGTGTGTGGAAGAATACGGAAACAGGTCTGGACTTCCGAACACGCACTGTCCGTGCACATTGCATTCTGGGAAATATAGTAAATAATAATACATTTTATTATCAATAGATTCAATGGTGTTTGATGTTATCAGTTACCGTTTTAGTATCCCCTTCCTCCAACATTCTGCTTTTTCCACCACAGAATATTGTCCAGATTAGCATTTTAGTTTAATTTAATTTAATAGCTCTCCTCCTCTCCTCTCCGTATCCTCTATGCTCTCTCCATATCTCCAAGCCTCTCTCAGTCATTCTCACTTCAGTGTGTGCTGAGTAAATACTCTGTTTACCTGGAAGGGTCACTGTCAACAGCCTCAGCTGAAAGAAACAAATAGAGAACAAATGAAAGAGTCATTGCTTGCTTGGGTGTCGGTGCAAACGTGGCACACACGTTCTCATTAAAGCCTCTTTATAGATGCTGCGGCTACTATGTTCTTTTCCAAAGGCACTTTATGCTATTGAGTGATGCTCAGTGAATCAGCCTCAATGGAGAGTGGATAGTAGTTCAAAGCTACATTAGCTGCTATTAGCATAACGCATCAGAATCTCCAATAAAAATGTCAAGTTTGAAATGCATGCTCAGTATGCGTGTTAGAAGTTCTATGCTAGTTGTGTATTGGTCCGATGCACCAACCGCCACGTGGAGGATCTGATCATCATTCGGGCGGCTCAGATGGTAGACGGGTTTTCCATTGACCGCTAGGTCAGCGGTTCGAATTCCGGCTCTGACTGCCCGCATGTCTTTTGGGGTATGAGTGAGTGAGTGAGTGAGTGAGTGAGTGAGTGAATGTGTTCAGCGCTTTGAGCACTGCGAAGATGGAGTAAGTGCAGTCCGTTTACCATACCATAATTTCAGTTCCCCAGAAACAGCATAGCTGATAAAAATGGACGAGAAATCAACATTTGGGGCGACGGTGGCACAGGTGGTTGAGCGGGTCGTCCTATGATCGAGAGGTTGGTGGGTCAATTCCCGGCTCCGGCACATGTGTGTACACTGTCATTGTGTCCTTGGGCAAGACACTTCGCCCACATTGCCTGTGTGAATGTAGTGAGCGAGTGAATGTTGGTGGTGGTCAGGAGGGGCCGATGCCGCAAACTGGCAGCCTCGCTCCTGTCAGCCTGTGTCTACAATAGTAGCTTCACCTCCACCAAGTATGGACTGAATGAATAATGCACAATGTAAAGCGTCTTTGGGTGCCTTGAAAAGCGCTATATAAGACCAATGAATTGTTATTATTATTATTTGTGAAGACATTGGCTGTTGGCTCTCTACATTCCCAGAAATCATGAGTTGTGAAACATGGTGACATTGGTGAGCTACAAATGAACGTCCAGAACTTCACAAAGGTGCAATGTTTATTGTGAAAGAATTTAAATTTAGCCTCCCTGGATCATCAGCAGAGTTTCTATATTGTTTCAATATCCTGCAAGGGCAGAAAGGAAACAATCCTCTGCATCCTCAGAGCTGCAAGTAACCAAATATCAGACACTAACATGGGCCTGCAGTGGCTCAGTCCATAAGGACTTGGCTTGGGGGCCCAAGGGTGGCCAGCCCAAGACCCGTGTGGACCACAAAAAGTATGGAATGTGCTTTGGAGTTGGAGATGGGCCAGTTCACCTCCCGAGTGGTGCCGAGGGGCCCCTGAGCAAGGCTCCGGACCCCACAAGTTGCTCCCTGGGTGCTGCTACGGAAAAAAATAATTTCCCCACTGAAGGACTAAAAAAGTTCAAATGGACATGGCTGACGTGATGTTGTGTTAAAGAGCCACTCCTGTGTTATATCATCACTTCGTGTTTATCTGAGGAGCGAACAGGAACTATTGAGTTCACTTGAATCGGACAAGGTTAGCTGAAAACGTTCACGAGTTCATTTTAAGAATCATTTATATTTACATGAAGCATTAAACGATCTCTGTTGTTATTTTTGACAGGCTGTCCACAAGCGATAGTAAAATTATTACAAATTGTAAATAAATAATGCTTGATTTTCTCTGTATGTAATGCCAAAACAAGACTGTTTAACACAAGGTGCCACAAAGTATCGCAATATTCCCTGCAACAAGCAAGAATATTGCTGGTTTTGCTACATCAGTTTGTCTTTTTCAGTCTTATATTGTTAGTTCATGGGAAATCAACAAAATAAAACCTAAAATGTAATTATGTTTACAAAGATATTTTGTATCAGGGTTTTGACCGATCCCTCACAGAGAGGAACATTAGAGACAGTGTTTGGTTCTTGGTTTTAGAACAGTACCTTTCTGTATGGCACCTTGTAGAAGATCATGTTTGGCTTGAAGCTTGGACGTCATAGAGCTGCTGGTGAGGACCTCCTTCACTTTCTAAGACAGAAAAACAAATGCCACAGCACAGCGACGCTCTTTCAGTCCTCAAAGTCATCACAGCGTTTTTATGAGCCTTTCACAGTAACCAATGGTAACCATGCATCAGTGCTGCCAATCGCCTCATCTACAGCCCCTTCATCCGGCTGTAGATGCTGGAGCCTATCCCAGCTGTCTACAGGTGAGAGGTGGGGTCGCCAACCCAATCACATCTATATATATGTATGAATTTATTTTGTTTACTAAGGTCAGGTTACAAAGTCAAAGTTTACTAATGGTATGGCATGGTATAGCCTTTTTGTACTGGAGAATAAAATCATTCCAATATTCAGCCGAAATGAAATAATTTAGCTAAATCCAAATAGGCAACTGGCCCTTAGTTATTCCTCTTTTCGGGAGCCAAGCCAGTGCCAAGTCCTGCAATGGTAATGCTTATTAATTATATCCAAGGTAAATACAGGAGTTTGTATGATCTTGTTCGATTATCACATCTTCAATTTAATTTCTAGGAGAGAGCTTGATTGCTGGGTGACTTACATTAAAGGTCACATATTCTACCCTTTCCCCACAAGTTAACGCAGACACTTATATGAAATATCTGAGCCAGTCTTCACCACAAACTAAAACATTTTTACCCATTTTCGCCGGAACATTACCACCAAAAATAAACTTTAAGTTGCTAGATACGGTGTGTTGTGTTTAGTCAACACAGCTGTTATAGCAGTAGTGTGGTGGAGCACCAAAAATAGCTCAATGGTACTATAGCTGATCATCGAATGGGCTCTTGAGAAAATGGCGTCACTCTGAGGGAGGTGGCAATCCAAGCACTGGTCTGTGCCCAGTGAAAAATAACTTCTATGGAACACTCTATAGTGCATCATGGACGAATCATAGACAGCTGGGCTTTCACTACACTCGTGAAGTTAATGCACTGCTCCAACAGTCAAAAAACATGATTGATATTTTTTAAGAGCCGTGGTCTTACTGATATCCGCCTCGCCTCGGCGGAGATAATTAGGATGTTATGGAATCGCCGCAGTTTGTCCGTCTGTTAGCACAATAACAGATCTTGATGACATTTTCAGGAACTCTTGGGAATGTTACCAGGAAGAGATTATTACATTTCGGTGACGATACAGAAGAGATCCTGGATTAGGGATCACTTTGAAACTTTTGTTATCATTGCAGTTAATGGAGCGTCAAAATTTGTTCCTCAATATCTCGGTTGATTATTGACCGATGTTTATGGAATTTGACAGTCATGTAGTGTGGGGGTCTCTATCTCACCACCGAATTTCATCCGGATCGGATCCAGAATAAAAAATATTGCATTTTAAAATTGAACGCCCAATTTAAAATCAGTTAAAAATACACATTAACTCTGATAGACTTTTTGCTTTTTATGGTTGGTGTATAAAGATACCAAGAACTATTTATAACCTTTTGATGATGATCCAGATCATCATGTGGACGGTGTAAATCTAATTAGGAGGGGAATGAGCTGCTCGGCAGAGGTCTGTGCTCTCTGGGTGCTTTTCAAGTTAAACTATCATTCAAACGATGAATAATAGCTATTGAGTACACAGAATGACTAACACAATGTTGTTCACTGAAACACAACCTGTCAACACATGCACATGCAACTTGCACCAGCTGGAGGCAGGTTAGAGTCAGCGTACAGAACAGTACTAGCTGATTACCAGATAGCACACAGAACAGTTTATTTCATCTCATGCCCCCAAACACGTTTCGGTCACAGCATGATGACAATACTTTGAACATTTCCATTTAGCCCACACCGATAACTCACTGTGAAATAGTAGGTCTCTGTTTCCTGCTGATTGGCTCGACGCTTGGCAATAGTTAGCTTTGGGGCGGAGCTTCCTCCTGGGGGCTCATGTGATAGGCTACTGGGCACGTCGGGGGAGGGGTTACAGTCACTTTCACACATATTGTCCAGCAGGGCTGTGAGAGTAGCTTTAAGTGTTTTATTGACCTGAGAAGAGAAAGAAATGCTCTTTCGGTAAAATCAGTAAATTAAATTTGAAAACTTTTATCAATAATCAGCTAACCTCCTCTGTTTCCAAGGTAACGGCAGCAAGCCGAGATTGAAGCTGCTGGAATCTCGTCTCCAGCTCATACCTCACCTGGCTCTCCGCACTCACCTCACACACCTGAAACACAAAACACAAAAACAGGCTATAACAAAATATCAGATGATAGAGAGAATTCCATTAGAGGGTTTATTTAAATCACTAGGGTGGATTAATAATAAAACAACAACAACAATATAAGCTTGTTGAGACTTTTCTTCAAAAGGTGGTGAAAAGCCTTTCTGAGGATGTCCCTTTAAGACCGGATCGTGATACCATTCCACGTGGAAAGGTCTAGTTAGGTGTTTTGGAGCATTCTACAATTTCCACGTTTTCTGTTTGTCTGTTTCCAACTTTTATGAGATATGATGCTTGCATAATATTCAGAATAAGCATATATTTGCAAAAATGTATGAAGTTGAACTGCAACTGTTTTAAAACGATTGGGAAATGATTGCTTTTTTGTCAATTCTTAAAAGTTATCCCAACCTTTCAGGAATCAGGATTGTACGGTAGAATTCTTAGATTGTAGTCTATAAACTCTATACAGGCAGCTTTGTGTAGCAATGTGTACAAATCAAATCTGCCTTGTACACATAGTATTCCTGCACACTAATATTTCAGTGATCAATAGCATCTGTGCTGCTGTAAGTAAAACACACCAAACACACTGAAACATGATCGTAAAGGAGAGACAAGGAATATTTTCTGGAGATGTTGATGTTGTTTGTTGCATATAAATGAAAATATTACAGGATACTTATATGCATCTTTGATAAAAAATAATAATAATAATTATATTGCCATCTGGGGCTGTTAACCCTTGGACAAGCTCATGTGATCAAATCTGGCCTTCCTTCCAAAAATTGTCGACACCCCTACTACTACTGCACTTTCTGCTTGTCCCCAGAGGGGTCACCACAGCAAATCAACGTTCTCCACTTCACCCTGTCCTTTGCATCGTCCTCCCCAACTCCATCCACTCGCATGTCCTCCCTCACTATGTCCATGTATCGTCTCCTAGGTCGATTAGCTTTATCCCTCTATAGTTTCCACAACTCTGTATGTCTCCCTTCTTCTTGAAAATTGGCACCAGCACACTTCTCTTCCATTCCTCCGGCATCTTCTTCCCCTCGAGGATTGTATTAAACAACTCCGTTATAAACACTACAGCAGGGGTGTCAAACCCGTCCGGTGGAGGGCCGAGACACTCCAGGTTTTCCTTCCAGCCGGCCAATAAAGCAGGTGATTGTAATTATCAACACCTCTGATTTGAGAGAAGGAACTCATTAGTGAGATCAGCTGCTGGTGAGATGGTTGGAAAGAAAACCTGGAGTGTCTCGGCCCTCCACTGGACAGGTTTGACACATGTGCTCTACAGCTTCCTCTCCGAGACACTTCCATACCTTCACAGGTGTGTCCTTCGGTCCAACTGCCTTCCCATTCTTCATCCTCTTCATTGCCTTTATAACTTCACTCGTGCTAATCTTCATCACTTCCTGGTCCACAACATGTTCCTCTACTCCCCTTTGTTCTCTCTCATGTTCTTCATTCATTAATTCCTCTAAATACTTCTTCCATCTTCCTACACACTACTGGCCTCTGTCAACACCTTCATCACTCTAACATGCTGAACATCCTTCCTGTCTCTACTCTTCATCACTAACATGCTGAACATCCTTCCTGTCTCTACTCTTCATCACTAACATGCTGAACATCCTTCCTGTCTCTACTCTTCATCACTAACATGCTGAACATCCTTCCTGTCTCTACTCTTCATCACTCTAACATGCTGAACATCCTTCCTGTCTCTACTCTTCATCACTCTAACATGCTGAACATCCTTCCTGTCTCTACTCTTCATCACTAACATGCTGAACATCCTTCCTGTCTGTTTCTCTGTCCTGCCAGCCTGGACAGATCTTCCTCTCCCTCTTTACTATCTAACCTGCATACAGGTCATCATATGACCTCTGTTTGGCCTTTGACACCTCTACCTTTGCCTTGCGCCTCATCTACCTGTACTCCTGTTTACTCTCTTCTGTCCTCTCAATGTCCCACATCTTCTTATCCAACCTCACTTGCTGTATACACTTCCGCACACACACTACACTTCCTGGTTCCACCACCAGGTCTCCTTGTCTCCTTTCCTTCCAGAAGACACACCCAGTCCTCTCCTACCTGTCTCCCTGATCACCTGAGCTGTTGTATTCCAGTCGTCTGGAAGCCTCTCTTGTCCACCCAGAACCTGTCTCACCTCTTCCCTGAAAACAACACAACACTCTTTGTTCTTTAGCCTCCACCACTTTTTCCTTGGTTCTGCCTGATTTAGAATATTCATACATGAAATATAAAAGAATCGTGATGCGTCCGTAGTCAGCTGGGATAGGCTCCACCAACCCCTGTGACCCACAAGGCAGACAAAGTGATGGACGACGAGATTATTGAGGACGCCTCATCTACAAAGGGAGTCTGTGGCTCAGTCGGTAGTGCGGTTCCAGTGACCGATAGGTCAGCAGTTCAAATCCTGCCTCTGTCCACATGTTGAAGTGTCGTTGAGGAAGACACTGAACCCCAAATTGCTCCCAGTGGGCCTGGCAGCAGTCACCCACTGGAGTATGAATGAGTGTGTGGATGTGTGGCCAAATTATAAAGCGCTATATAAATATAGTCCATTTACCATTTACAAGAAGATAGATGGATGGAAGGAAATATAAAAAAATAAATAAACAAGGAAATCAATTCAGACATTTATGAGTCATTAGGGAAATGTTAAAGTAAAATTAAGGGAAGAAATCCTGGATCTGCCTTTTTTTCTGACTTGCTTCATTCTCCAATTTCAATGCGAATTTGTCCAATATCTTTTTTGTTCTAATCCTGTTGATTAACTAATAAACCAACTGTAACATTTGTTAAATCTGCTGGACACATTATTATTTGGATCTGCAAATTGTTTGTTTGTTTGTTTTAATAAAAAAAAAATCCACAATGTTGAGGAAAATAAACAAGAAACCTGGACCTGCACCAAAGGTTTAATGGTGTCTACTCTGGCCAAAAACCAGTAAAGGTACTAGATAAGCTATATGCCAAAGGTTCAATGATTATTTGGTGTGTAATATTTTTGTTATACATAGGCTCTATAAGTGTATAAATGTCCAAATGTAACCCCCCCAAAACATTAGAATGATTTTGTTGGGAATTAAAACAAGAAGCACAGAGACATCACCTGGTCCCCCTCATGTGGGTGATAGTTGAATCTGAAGGGGAGGCAGAAGGCGGTGTCATGTTGCTGTAGCAACGCATCTCTGTCTCCACTCTGGTCCAGGGTTGTCACAGTAGCCTCCAGCTGCTTTAGCCCCACCTCCTCTGTTTTCTGGATGCGCCACCTACTGGTCAGGTAGCATCTCATCACCCTCTCCACCGACAGATGGAAACCCAGGTCACAGCACTACCATGAGGGTGGAAAGGAGGAAATGATGACGTGGTATGGTGGGGGTGGAGGAAGCAAAGTCGTGTGTGAGAAATGATGCTTGGTGTCATAAACACACACACACACACACACACACACACACACACAGACAGTGTCCATACGTCGATGAGGGTGCTGACGTCCTGCAGGTAGTACTTGTTCATAGCGGCATTGGCTGCTGCTAGATTCAGCAGATAGTCATTACGAGCCTTAGTACACTTCAGCTGGGTCTCCTGCACTCTGCCATGTCTCTGTGCACACACACACACACACACATATATACATGTATACAAGAGCATGATGACCATAAATGAAGGCATAAAGAAAATGCTTTTTAGGTTTTAGGGATACATACTGAGACTTCATGTCATCCAGCATCTCTCTGTCTCTCTCTCTCCTGTGTAAGAGAGACTCTTACACACACACACACACAGACACATACACGCACACACATTCATGTACTCACTTTTTCCATTAACCTCTCCATTTTCTTGACTGAACTCCGCCTCTGTCCGGCTGATTGGCTGAGGCCGAGCTCGGCAGACTTGCCGGTGTGCCTCTCCTCCAATCGCTCTGCTTCCTTCAGCTTCCCCTCTGCTATTAGACAGTCTGTGTGGTACTGGTTGTACGTCTTCAGCGCCTTCATGAGGACACACAACAGAAACAGTCGCTGCCATTGAGATACTACATTAGCTTGATACTGTTATATATGGATCCTGAAAAAAGGCTCACCGTCTGCAGCTCAGTGGTGACCTTCAACAGCTCATCCTGCATCTGGATGCCAACCTCTTTGCTCTGCAATTCACAGAAGTATGTTTGGACTTCATGGGACATTTCACGACATTATATCTAAAATATAATATATAAATATAAAAAATAAAATTATATATATATATATAAATGAAGCTCATGTTACAAGGAGAGCATCTTAGCTTAGCAACAAGACTTGAAATAGGGGTTTGCACTTCAGGGCCACCGTAGATGCGAGTATTTCTGTGGCATGATTCAAGAATGTTTCAATATTTTTGTCACACATTTTTATGGACATGCAGTATCTTCCATGTAATGAATAAACGCTTTTTGACATTTGGGTAATTTAAAGCATTTTATTTTACAAGTAGAAAAGCATAAGAAGAAAAAAGAGAAGAAAAAAAAAAGTAGAAAAGCACTCAGAGAGCCCAGACCTCCGCCGAGCAGCTCATTCCTGTCAGAATTAGATGTACTCCGTCTGTCTGTTAGCAAGAGAACTCAAAACGTTCTGGACAGATCTTGATGAAATTTTCAGGAAATGTTGGGAAATTCGCCAGGAACAGATTAATTTTGGTAATGATCCAGAATATATCCTGGATTATGGATTACCGGTAATTTGAGATTTTCATTAACATTGCAATCAATGGAGCTTCAAAATTTGTTTCTTGATATCTCGATTGATTATGGACCAATGCTTATGGAATCTGACACAGTCATGTAGGGTGGGGGCCTCTATCTCACCACAGAATTTCATCCAGATCGGATCTAGCATGACGTTAGGAAAAAATATTACATGTTAACATTGAAAACTCTATTTACGGATTCAAAAGTCTGTTACAAATACACATCAACTCTGATTCACTTTTATTTTCATGGTTCGTGTATAAAGATATACCAAGAACAATTTAGAACCCCTTGGTGCTGATCCAGATCACCATGTGGATGGTGTAGATCCAATTACAAGCGGAATGAGCTGCTTGGTGGAGGTCTGTGCTCTCTGAGTGCTTTTCTAGTTTCGCTTGTGTCCATGTGTTTGACTAGTGTGATTGACGGCAGCAGAAGGATGGAGACATGGCCTAATAATAATGACCTTGGGAAAATGTATTGTAGATCATGATAAAAAGAGAGGATTATTTGATGCTCTTCTTTTTAACATTGTGAATCATAAAGTCCTCCAATGAGTCCCAATCCTGTTTACCTCAGATTTATGGATATAGACTCAAGATACAGCTCGAAGTTTAACGTTGAGATGTGATTTTCAAAATGCAGTAGCCACTTACGAAGGATGTTTTTTGACTACGATCACCTTTATTGTCACTTTCACAGTGACATAATACTCTAACAGCTTTGCTACACCTCAGTATCTCAGCATTCAGTATAATCAGTAGCTTAATGTAGAAGCCTGACCTTCAAAAGCAAGAAGGTGAATGAAGGACTCTGCACCACAGCCACTCACCCGTTTGTGCAGACGGTGTGTATCCTCTGCACTGTGTGTCAGCCGCTGTGTGAGTGTGCTACAGCAGGTGTCGCCCGACGCTGCATGTTCCCGGCTCTCCAGACGAGTTTGAGTCAGCAAAACGGACCAGACCTGGCACACAGACTGTCCCCATTGCTCCTTCCTGTTGAAAAGCGCATTCTCTCTGAGATATGGTCAGACGAAATGCCCACAGTCACCCAAACGTTAGGGAAGACACGTGTCCCCCCCTCGCTGGGTGCACACTCACTTCTTTGTCTTGTGGGTGAATCGCTCTGTGAGTTTTTCGAGGGCTCGGGCGTATTCGGCCTCAATATCACCTCGACGTCGGAGAAACTCCGAGAGGTCTGAGAGCTGCTGCTGCTTCACCTCCACCTGGGAGTCTAAAATCTTTATCTGGTCTGTCAGCTGGGCCCGGAGGTCTGAAAAAGGCAGACGGGGAAAGAAGGAGTTCATGTCCCTACATGCTGCGGATTCGGAACCCAGTGTGATGTGCAAGCACAGTGAATATTTGCAGGAATTATATACTTATTTTGATTACTATGGATATATTTGTTTACATGTACAAGTTGAAATGTAATGAAGGAGGGACGTCTTCTTCTTTCTTTGCTGTATTTTGTCAGACTTGCTCCTGCTTGCAGACCTTACGTGTATAAAGTATGGAGCATGGAGACACTGAGTGCTGTATAAAGTATACTTATACTCAAACTAATGTGCACTTGTGAATTATGAAATGAAAACTGACGCAAATGCACACATACAGAGAGAACCATGTCCTGTGATCACGGCAGCGCTTTAGGCCTGCGGTGGATTGGATGACGTCTGGGAACCCCCACGGCTTAGTTGATCATAAAGAAAATAATTTACTGAGAGGAAATACAACAATGCATATTAGCCACAGTTGCTCCAGGCAGCAATAATTGATAGCATACTGTAAGTCCTGTCATTTAAAGGTGTGATTGTGACTGTCCAAAGTCCAAAGCAGGAGGAGCTCAGTCCTTTAACCAATCATAAGCTGGTATTCCACACATAATCTTGTACGTAAACACGGCTACGCTTGCAGCAAGTTGGCTCTTTACTTCGGTTTGAAAAGGCTAATATATGCTCACTAATAACACCACACCCTCTCTCTCTCTCTTTCTCTCTCTCTCGCTCTCTAGCTCTCATCTTACTGGCTCTCTCTTTCTTTTCTTCCTCACTCTCACCCACTCTGTTTCCCGGCTCCTTCTTTCCACCCTTTACTCTTTTTCTCTGCCTGTGTGAGTACACAGCCTGCGGCTGACTGGATAGGAGGAGACAGCATCACTAATACTGACTATAAATACACTGTTGTAGTACAGTAAAGATAGTCGTCCGACCATGGCAAACAGAGGCACAGCAAGCAACACACAAGGTGTGGTAACGGTCATGCGCCCAATCTGTGTCTTTGAGAGACCCTGCATGGATTGTCTTCATGCTCAAAGGAAGGATTTGATCAACTCGTGACGAGTGAGTTTGAGTGCATCCATTCACACGTTCGTTGAGAGCCTACAGGTGGATGGCTGTGCGGGGCACCTGGAACATTCATGCATCAATGCTGTTTTAAATGCAAGAGCATCAAATGACTGTGATGTGTGCTGTGATGAGGGAAGGATATGAGCACATGTACAGCGACTTACCTTTCATCTGTGATTCATACTCAGCCAGACTCCCCTTCTCCCTCCTCAGTTTTCCGTGTGATGTCATCATCTTTGACCCCCGACTCTCGTCTGCCACTGAGACCTTCCTTCCTGAACCTTGATTTTTCTCGTGGCCAGACAGATTTCTCTCCTCAAACCTCTAAACCTCAGCTTCTGCTCCGGCTCTGTAGTATCTGACCTTTCAGCCTAGACACCTTGGTCTGCGCCGCTTTACAACTGAATGTGACGCATTGACATGCCTGTCGGTTGGCTGTGCTTGACTCGGGTCTCAGGGGTGTCGATGTACTCGTAGAATCCCCTTGGTTTGGGACGTGAATCCTGATCCATAGGTGAACTGGTCTGAGCAGCACACAGAGGGAAATTAGAGGGAAGAGAAGAAGTTAATATGGATGAAAGGACTTAGTGAGATGACACCATGGCGACAAAACGGAAAGGTACAGAAAGTGACATCAGACAAGGCCTATTTAATGGGACAGACGGACAGTCAATGGAGACGTGGGATGGGGACATGCCTCAGAGTGTACAATAACACAGCAGTGTGAGACAAAATGAGAAAGAATGGGGGATGGGAGAATCAGTAATCAGTAAGAAGAGTAATTAACGACAATTCAATTGGGGGTTGTGAGTGTCCATATGGTATTATCAACATTTTTTCATACATACCATGGTAGCTCTATGAGATTCATAAAAAAAGAGGAAGATGTCAAAGATGAGAAATCATCATCATCAAGAGTCACATGAGGATGGTGTCAGAATCAGAAGTAGTTTATTGCCGTTGTCAATGAGGGTTCACAGACTAGGAATGTTTCTCGGCGAAGTCGTGCTACATGTAACAGTAATGAGTAAATACAAAAATTATACAAGTACAGAACACATCACAAAACAGCAGCATCCGGAGTGGATACACAGATGTATATTAGCAAACAGAACAGTGCAAGTTACCGGTTGTAAAGTGTTCATGAGTCTTACAGAAGAAGCTGTTCTTGTGGTGGGAGGTTCTGGTCCGGATGGACCGTAGCCTCCTGCCTGAGGGGAGAGTGTCAAAGAGTCCATGTCCAGGGTGAGAAGGGTCGGCTGTGATCTGACCTGCACGCCTCCAAGTCCTGGAGACATGCAGGTCCTGGATGGATGGCAGCTTGCAGCCGATCACCTTCTCCGCAGCACGTACAATGCGCTGCAGTCTGTGTCTGTCCCTGGTGGTGGCGCCAGCGTACCACACGGTGATGGAGGAGGTGAGGACGGACTCAACGATGGAGGTGTAGAACTGCACCAACATCTGGTCCAGCTTGAGCTTCCTCAGCTGCCGCAGGAAGAACATCCTCTGCTGAGCCTTCTTGGTGAGGGAGCTGATGGTCGGCTCCCACTTGAGGTCCCGGGTGATGGTGGTGCCCAGGAAGCGGAAAGAGTCCATGATGGAGATGGGGGTAGGGGAGTCTGTGAGGGCGAGGGGGGGCGGTGGGGCTGTGACTTTCCTGAAGTCCACGATCATCTCCACTGTATTCTGGCTGTTCAGCTCCAGGTTGTTGCTGCTACACCAGGACACCAGCCGGTCCACCTCCCCCCTAGAGGCAGACTCATCCCCGTCCGAGATGGGCCCGATGAGGGTGGTGGTGTCCGCAAATTGAATCAGTTTAACGGACTGATGGCTGGAGGTGCAGCAGTTGGTGTACAGGGAGAAGAGCCAGGGGGGAAGTACACAGCCCTTCCCCCCTGGCTCTTCTCCCTGTTGCTCTTTACGGGTATAAGAGCACGCAGACGTAAAATTAACGTCCAACAGCAGACAGGGGGGCGGAGCTTTCAGTTATCAAGCTACTCTATTGTGTAATCGGCTCCCTGATTGGTTCGTGACACCATCTCTATGTTCAAGAGGAGACTAAAGACTTTCCTCTTTAACAAATCTTATAGTTAATCAATACAGTAATCAATATGCTGTCAAAGGCCAGCACTGGTGGCTTAACCTCATGACACACTGAGCTCCTCCCTCTCACTCTAATTATTCATGTTATAAATATATGTGAGTAATCTCTCTCTCTTCCCTGTAGTCTTGTGCTCTCTCTCCCTCTGTTTGTCCCTCTTTCTCTTTCAGGTCCTTCTGTCCGTGGTGCTGCAGAATTTGGACCTGTGGCCCTCAACACTGATGTCCATATAGGTAGGATTAGCATCTATAGCTTATATAGCAGCTCTTTAGTCAGCATCTTGTTCAGCAGTCAATGTAACATGTAGACTGCTGACTGCTGTTTTTGTCTTCTCTCTCTCTCTCTCTCCCTCCTTCTCAACCCAGCCGGTCAGACAGATGGCCATCCACCATGAGCATAAGACTAGGTTCTGTCCAAGGTTTCTGCCTGCTAAAGGAAAGTTTTTCCTTGCCTCCGTTGCTCTTGTGGGTCAAGTTGGGTTCTGTGTTTCCCTGCAGGTCTTTCCCTGCTAATCCTGTAAAGTACCTTGAGATAACTTTCTGTTATGATCTGGCGCTATATAAATAAAATTGAAAATATTGTATTGAATGCATATTCAGTCAATGCCACTGCATATAGAATCAGCAGAAATTCACATTCAGAAAAGAATATACTCAGACTTTTTTTTTAAGGAAAAACTATCAGAGGGAAATGACAGCAGCAGCATTTCTGGCTGAGCAGAACACAAACACATACAAATGCATACCGGTACTCCCACACACAACTGGTGCCTGAGGAGTTGCTACATTGGATAAAAAAAAAAAGAAAATTAATATTTGGGGCGTATCACATAATCTTGCAAAAGAGATTTCATTTCCAGCTGCGCTCCGACAGGTACAGGTACTATCCGAGTTACAACCTGCGTGAGTTGCAACCACCCGTACTTACGACCGGTACGTTCCGTGAGACATTTGTTACCGGGCTGCACAGAAAGAACATATCATTTGTATCATTTCCGTTGTATTGATTATTAGAATATGACAGAAGATGACCAGATTTTCTCCAATGTAAGAATCGCCTGTGAATCTTCATAATAATGTGATATGTTACTCAAAATGATACGTTAGCGGCTAATTTACCACCATCACCGGACTAAACCACAACCACGTCAAGCCCTGCTTGTGCTGTCTCTTCTTGATCCCCTTTAAAAAACTAACTCATATTCCCTTTCACCGTGACCTCTGTGATCTTCCTCTCCTTTCTTTTTCTCCCTTCTTTTCTGTGCAACAGATTTGTGGCGACGCGCCATGGTTGTTTTTGTCAATGAAAGATGCTATTCGATGATGCAAATTCTCGCTGCTGTACGCGAACCCGGAGCGTACAGCCAGAGAGGAGTAAAACCATTTTCTTCTAATATGGGGGGAGGATTGCCAAAAAGGAAAAAACATTTATATTTCCAAAAATAATGAGTTTTAATTATTACGTATATTTTGAGTTAAAAATTAAGTTTAATGTAATAATCGGCGATAGATGATTAGTTATACTGGGATTTACTACTCAGTTCTTCTCAAATAAATTAAGGGTCACTTATG
Source organism: Brachionichthys hirsutus (assembly GCF_040956055.1). NCBI lineage: Eukaryota > Metazoa > Chordata > Actinopteri > Lophiiformes > Brachionichthyidae > Brachionichthys > Brachionichthys hirsutus. The sequence goes on from NC_090898.1 coordinate 2,212,768, forward strand.
GGCTCCTATGGCCCTGAGGCCCGGGACATATCCAGTTGCCCCCCCCACAGCTCTGTGGAGACAAGCTAGCAAACGAGCTTCAAAACTGCCATTGCAAACAACCATTCACTCACACACACATTCAAAACTACGAAAATTCGGAGTACTGAAATCGCCGAAATTGCATGGTTTTTGAGGTGGGAGGAAACCAGAAAACCCGGAAAAAGCCCACCAGACGGAAGTTATCACATATATGTGGAATCAATGGAAAGTGTCCCCAGCACAAAATCAGGAACTAAAAATCAACTCCTACTACGTTGATTGAGATCTTTCTTTATGTAATCTCTCTCACCAGTTTTCCAACTTGGTTTGAGCTGCTGGAAGATCCTCAATGAGAAAAGCAGGATGGAAACCAAGCCCTGGCTTATATACGCGTTCTGCTCACGGGGAAAGGGGACAAACGCTGATTGGTCGCGGGTCGATCTGCGTTCAAAAACGGTGTCAAAGCAGTAATTTCAGTGGGAAAGTGGCAAACATACATGTCATTGTGTATATCTATCTATCTATCTATCTATCATCTATCTATCTATCAATCTGTATTTTGCTTTCGAAAATAGCGGTCGATGTGCGATGTAATTGCGTTGTCAGCTTGCTAATTTTAGAAACCCTTTTGAGAAGACGGCTGAAAAAAAAAGACGAGGAGTATATTGTATGACTATCACGGAATTACATTTTTAAATATGTGGCGTTCACGGCTCTCTCAGCCAAAAAGGTTCCCGACCCCTGCTGTAAGCCATACTGAGAACACTAAGAAGTTCACACAGACACGCACACACACACACACACACACACACACACACACACACACAAACAAGACTTCACTTTCCACATCCGTTGTCAGTTTCTGTGGGTATCTTACTGTTCTGATTTCAGCTTCCTTTTCTTTTCTTTTCTTCTCTTTTCTTCTTTTTCAACTCTAACCAATACTAGAGGTAATTAATGGAAGAACTACGACCAGTCAAGTCCACTCTCTCCGTCCATGTCAGCTATTGGTGAGACGGGTTTGAAATATGAATTATTCTGATCTGACACGCTGTGTGTTGTAGAACTGTTATCGTTACAGGATATGATGACATGATGCGTTCTCTCACTTCCTGTGGTGTGGTGGAAGTGATCCAGGCAGCTCTGGTTTTGCTGTTTGCTTCCTGTTTTTACTTTGATACTTTTAAATTTTACACTCCTTGTCTTTATTGGCTTTCTGATATACAGCTTCCGATAGCTGTGCCCCAAATTCAGGGGGATTCAGCTGGGATGAAGCCACGCGACAACCCACTACAGCCCACAATTCATTGCTCTCAGTGGCATAATGTACCCTGTAGCACCGCATTATGTAATAAGTTACATATTGCATCGGTTATAACAAATTGCAGATGTTAAACTTTTTTTTATGTAGAAAATGTAATAATTTGGTGCATTATGTAATAAACCACCAAAATTGATGTGTTAATTTGAGAAAAACATAATAACGGTAGAACAACATTGATTTTAAGCATTATATCATGACTCATAGCGAAAAATTCATTTTAATAACTAGCAAGATGTTTCATTCGTCAAAATGTATTCAAATGTAACTGTTTATTATAATAATTCCTTCAAAACGGCCCTAAAAATACACCTTTTAGGGGGACAGATACGGAGATAGTCATCACGACTCTCTCCGGCTCAAATCCCCCCCCCCCCCCTTTTTTTGTCCACCTACGTTGCACATATTAATTGCCTTAGTAATTTATTGTAATTTATGTAATTTATTGTCATTCATTGTCATTTTCAGTGGTGTAATTTATTTTAGATTAATTGTTAGTTTGCATC
>NC_090898.1:2214715-2298715 GCF_040956055.1 Brachionichthys hirsutus
GTCAACCATCGGAAGACAGTTACAAACACGAGTTGACTCGCTGCGCTCGTCAACTCGTGTTTGTGGATCTCTGTGTGTGTGCATTTGTGTTGTTTAGTGTCTGTGTGTGTGTGTGTGTGCTGTTGAGTGTCGTGGGTGTGGGCGTGGGTGTGTTGGTCGCCCGATGGTTGACTCGCTGCGCTCGTCAACCATCGGAAGACAGTTACAAACACAGTTGACTCGCTGCGCTCGTCAACTGTGTTTGTCGATGTCTGTGTGTGTGCGTGTGTGTTGTTGAGTGTCGGTGTGTGTGCTGTTGAGTGTCGGTGTGTGTGTGCGTGAGTGTGTTGGATGCCGAGGGTTGACGAGCTGCGCTCGTCAACTTTGTCGAGGGTTGACGAGCTGCGCTCGTCAACTTGTCGTCTTCTGCATTGCAAAAGCATTAGCCCCTTACGCCTAGAATAGTGACAGTGACAGTGACTTTAAAAATGTCTAATCATCATCCAATCAACTCGAGCTATTAATGTTGCAGGAATAAAAACATTCTCCAAAGACCAAACGGTCTCATCTAACAGGGTTCAGTGCAGCCGGGTCGTTGGACGGATGCAGCTCCCTGAATTAGGACATGGTTTGTATACCGTCCCTCCAGTCAATGAAGTCCCTGCCCTGATTGATCTCACTTGTGTCTTTTTATCTCCTCCTCTCAGAATATTCAATATGTTTCCCTGACCCTATGTGCCGGTCAATGTTTGTACCTCTGAATGAAGCATTCCCGCTGTATTTATTGCTTTCTGATGTGGACTAGTTGCTTTGGATTTTGTATTGCTGTGAACCAAACCTGTTTTGCCTGTTCTCTTATGTTTCTTGTCTCTCTTTATGAACCAGTCTTTGGCTGTTGTCTGTAAATTTGAAATTTGAAAAAAAAAAGAAAAGAAATACTCTTTGGATGAAATCCCCGAAGGGCCCCGTTGGGCCTTCTGAACTGAACATAACATTGGTGGCGGTTTCATACAGAACTCGGGGCTAAACGGAGAAGCACCGCCGACAAATGGCGAGAGATTTCTGTGTGAGGCCTCCAGAGGCGATCATCGGCGTACGACCTTAATCTGCACAGAACAAAGTGAATGTAAATGATCTGAGGGGGGAGTCGTGAGAGATTAAGCAATAGAAATGGGCAGATAGATGGAGGTTATCGGGGAACAGAGTTTCCTACTGAAAGTCAAGGTCATTGGAAGAAGGAGGCCATGTGGTGCACATTGTGAATATGAAGTAGATTAAAGAAAAGAAGGGATAGAGTCTGATAGATGATTAGTTGTACTGGGATTTACTACTCAGTTCTTCTCAAGTAGGAAAAGAACCACACAGCAGAAAATAGTACAAGTGACTTACTGTCCTTGCTGCAATAGCCAATACTGCATGGGGATTTCCTGATATTGCAGAGACCGTCGGCCTCACCGTATCACATTGACTCTGTTACTGTGTATGACATTATCTTGCATTGTCCTTGCAGCTGCATTATTGCCTGACAGTTGTAGAAAATAATTTCTGGCCCCTGTGAACTGAGGGGAAAAGTCCAATCCATCTCAAATGCAGTGGAAAATATGATAAGGAAGCCCCCTGGGTGTGAAGAAGACTTTTTTCTGGGTGATGTCACTTCTATAAAGATGACTTTTGGAAAATCAGATGTTAAACAGAAAGAGGAAGACCTGACGTTGACGTGTCATCTCCATCGGCACAGTACGATCACAGAGAAGGATGAACATGTTGAGAGTGTGCATCAACAAGCAAACACATATCCCATCGTATCTGAGGAAGCAGTGGGATAAAGACGGAAGAATCGTTTTCAGGATTCTTTGCTGTGACTGCATTAGGTTACATTACTGTTTGGACTGTGCTGAGAGTGTAGCACTGAAATAAAGCAGATGATGAACCACAGCCAGAATAGCTTACAGTAGCTTCTGTCCTCCAGACCTCTGGAAGTTGCTTCAGCAGGAGATTCAATTGCAGTTCAGTCTATTACAGAAACAACAGCTGCTGCGCTCCATCCTGTATTTTCTTAATTGATGTTATTTGGATGGTCGTCTGACAATCACGGTGCAAGCCAAAGCGATGAGAGTTGGCTTCATTAAAACTACTTCTCTGCTCCTTCCATCAGTTTGTTCACTCCTAGTGAAAACGGTTCCTGTTGGCTGGTTGCTCTCACTGATGACAGGGGTTGAGTGGATCCTTGGCTTTAATGAGCGTTTGGTACAGATAATGTACTTTATGTCGGTATTATCAGAGTAAAATGTGTTATCCATGCTCACTACCAATCAAGATGCGGCTGAAGTTTATTCAGTCTATCGCATCAATAGTTCTCTCATTGTGATAAGTATTATTGCTCTAAAACTATTTTTTATACATTTTAAATATGGGTACTTCTGATTTAACCATATCAATTTCAACCACAAATTAGCAATTTAGTTAGTCCCACCGCGGACTAGTTTACGCACCACTCACTTCCTGTTTAACCCCTGCACGTCCCTGTACGAGCTCATCCCCAGAGGTGGCTTGAACACTTCAAATTTGTCACTGGTAACCTTCATCGTCACATGGTTTGTGGAATTTTAACAGAGGGAATAGTTAAAGGTTCTGTCAAGTAGCCTTAACGGAAATGGAAGATTAAGTCTCCACCAATCCCTTGACCTTCATTTTCATGAAGTAAAGTGTGATGCTGAGGAGAATAAAACAAACTGTGTACCTCTGAGAAGTACTTCTAGTCCATCCATGTGGAGAGGAGTCATCTGCTCATTCGTCATCCTAAACTCACCCTTTATTTATTATTTTATAAAACAAGCATCAGAATTTTTTTCATTATATTTTTTATTTGGTATAATTTTGTTTGTTGCATACACATCATGCCTGTGGAGTTTTAATTACCTCCGCCGAGACGGAGGTTATGTAATCGCCGGCGTTTGTTTGTCTGTCCGTTAGCAAGATAACTCAAAATGTTCTGGATGGATCTTGATGACATGTTCAGGAAATGTTGGGAATGTTACCAGGAACAGATGATACTATGGTGATGATCCATAAGAGATCCTGGATTCTAGATCAGTTTGAAATAGGGATGTCCCGATCAGGGTATTTTTGCAGCAGAGTCCGAGTCCGAGTCATTTGATTTTAAACCGATACCGAGTCCAAATCCGATACTTCTATAATAAAAAAAAATGTATTAAAGAAGAGTGAAGAAACGGATCCAGGATGTCCCTTATTTTTTTCATTCAATAATCTTATTTCAACATTTAACTCTTAAACAGAGCTCTTCTGTAGCATAGCTTGAACATTCAAGTAATAAATTAAATGCTTTTTTCACTTTGGACTTGGACTAGTGCAGTGTTTCTCAAATGGTGGGGCGCGCCCCCCTAGGGGGGCGCGGTGCAATGTCAGGGGGGGCGCCTGTGACCACGGAGAAAATGTTTTTTTGCCTTACGAGAGTAAAGTGTAATTGCACATCCACTCCAGTAGTTGGAAGTGGTGCCCTGATTGTCAGAGTGCACGCAGGGAGTATTAGCAGAAGAGTGGTTGTAAACAATCTACGGTGGGAGAAGAAGAAAGACCAGACTTCCTTATTTTCGGTTGCAGACTAAAAAAAATGGTAATAAAGTTATTCTTTGTTGTAAGTTGGTCTATATTTCTTTCTTTTTCATATTTCTTTGTATGTTAATAAGGATACAAGAGTGCTTTTTTTGGGGGTTTTTTCGGGGGGGGGGGGGGGGGGGGGGCGCGAAATGTTTTTTTCTTCCTAGGGGGGGCGCGACAGAAAATAATTGAGAAGCACTGGACTAGTGCCACAGGAAATCTTAAATACGAATATTTAAAATAACATTAACAGCATCTCAATCGGCAGGTTTTTCTCATCCACTTCAGAATACTTCCACACCGCAGACGTACTCGCGCGACGAGCTTCAAGCTACTTCCGTGTTTAACCACCATTCAACCAATAGTGTCACAGGAAGTCACGCGTTACCGTCTCTGTCTGTAGTAGAGAGGTCTCACTCTGTGCTACAAGCGTAACTCCAGATCTCATAAAAGGTAATGACAATAACAATCCATATATATCCGAGTCCTGATCGGGAGCGCCCAATTCCGATCGAGTCCGCAAACTCGCGATCGGGCTTGATTTCCAATCAAGCGATCGGATCGGGACATCCCTATTTTTTACTGACTCCAATCTGGATCCGATCATTGCAGTCAATGGATCTTCAAAATGTGTTTCTCAATATCTCGGTTGATTATCAATGTTTATGGAATTTGACACAGTGATGTAGGGTGGGGATCTCTAACACACCACCAAATTTCATTCAGATCAGATCCAGAATGGAGTCAGGGAAAAAAATATTGAATTTAACATTGAACACTCAGATTTAGAAATCATTTACAAATACACATCAAATCAATTTCACTTTTACTTTTCGTGTTTGGAGTATAAAGATACCAAGAACAATTTAGAACCTTTTGGTGATGAACCAGATCACCCTGTGGGCGGTGTAAATCCAATTTGTAGGGGAATGAGCTGCTTGGTGGAGGTCTGGGCTCTGAGTATTTTTTTAGTTTTTATTTTTCTTCCTTTTTTCTCACTCAAATTTAAGGCCAAAATCTAAACTCAATAGAGGATACACTATTGAGTGAATGATTGTATTCTCCTTTGTGGAGTTTGTCCACTGAAACTCTTGCACTATGGCCACGTCAAACTACCTTTCAACTCTGAATTTAGTGATGAAAAAAAGTCACTTTTCATCTTTGACAGGAAGAAGCTTACTTCCTTGTCTCACTTTCAGATGAATCATACTCGACCAGTAAGATGTGTGCACCTTTTCTAAACTGAGTTCGATCTACTTCGAACACCTGGATGCCCATTTAGGGCTTTTGGAGCTTTAAATCCAGTCAAATGAGCTGTATTGCGTTAACTTGTCTTCTTTTCAGATTTAAAATGTTATATTGTTGTGCTGTAAAGCTGTAAAATTTGGAATACAGAAGTATAGGATCTGAGCATCGTGGAAAAATACATGGTTTGGTTTCAAATTTAGAGTAAAAATGAAATGGTTAAGTTATGTAATATATTCATCAATACTGCCCACCACAGCTCACAGATGAGGAGTACTCACTTTGAGCCACCTCATGCACATCGTCTATTACACCATGACAAAGGCTATTTTGCATATTTAGTCTGTGCCAACCAAATGATTCCTGTTGACGCAATTAAATCAAACCGGCCAACCGTAAGTTCACAGTGGACTGCACTTCTTTCCTCGTGTATTTAAATAGTATTTTTACCTGCTCCACGTTATGAGGAAAAGCAATATGGATAGCAGATGGAAATACATTTTGGCACAACCCAAAGGAGACTCTGAGGAGGATCTTCAAGCCCTTTGCTTCATTATATAAGGACAGAATGGTAACAGAAAGGTGACCAAGGCGCCGCACAATGGCCACATAAACACCTCGGCATAATTACACAAGCATGGAGCCACACACACACACACACACACACACACACACACCAGCACACTCAATATGGTGCACACATTTTACATAATTGATATTACATCCATTTGTCCACTCAGAAAACCCCAAGTGAAAACAGAGTGTGTGTTTGCGAGATCAACACATGCACACAAACATGTAAACACGCAGGTTGTTATTGGCCGGCCAAGCAGCATGGCATCCATACATACCTCTCTCAGTGGTCTTCCTGGGACTCTTTCTATCTGTTCCTCTCCTCCTCTTCATCACACACGCACAGAGCAGTGTGTTTGAATCTGACACATTTCTCTCAGTTCACTACTCTCCCTCCCTCGTTCCTCTCTCATTTCTCAGGCGCACACACAGACCCTCTATAAACAGCCCTCCCTCCTTCCTTTTCTTTCTTCCCTCTACTGTCAAATAGCCTCTCCTCTCTCGCTCGCACCAGAGCTGTCCCGCCTCCCATTCCCTCCCTCTCCACTTCTCTGCCTTGTGAAGCTGTGAGAACGCCACATCTGAAGCCACGCCCCTCGCTCGCTCCTCTCCTCCGGGCGGCTATAAATACCGCTGCTGCTATGAATACACCGTCTTCCTCCCTCAGCATCACTCAGTCTCGCTCCCTGCACCCCCCGCTCGTGCCACTCTCCCTTGCTTCGTCCCTCCATCTCTCAGGTTTTCCTGATGACCTTGTATCGTTTGCCTTCATAGAGTCACATCACACGACAGCATCCATTCTGATTACGCTCTCGTGCAAGATGCAACCGTTTCCACGCAGACACACACGCGTCGAGGAGGCATCCCCTCCAGCAGGTGCATGTTCACACACCCACAGGAAGACCAACAGTCTTGCACAACCGTTGTCTGCACGTCCTGTCAGTTGTGCTGGATGTGGTGAATTTCGCTCTTGAGCGAGGAAAGCGATAAGGTCGACAGAATGAGTAACTCATCCTACTTTGGTTTCTCATATGAATTCTGCTTGCATCATTATTTCTGATGAAAAAGCAAGATGAATGTTTTCACTTTGCGTCCTCGTTTCATTCACTCCACCTTTGATTGGCATCATTTATCCAATTCTTTAACATTAGAAAGACAATCAGAGATTGCAGACCCCGCCTCCAATAGACTATTGGATCTTGTGAGACAGTAAACAGGGCTTCCGGATCAGAGGGGCCAAACCTGCTCTAGCTTGCTGCTCCGGAACGTACTACAAGACTCCTTCTGGACTCTTTTTCCCATCATGCCATTCGTGTCCTTCCCTCTTAAAGTGGCAGTTTACAGCACAGGCACAATTCCAGATGTAAAAATAATTCTAGAATCTGGATCCAGATCCGGATCAACGCCATTCTCGGGGAGGACCGAGCCACGGACAGAACCTTGCTTGTGTTATTTCAAGTTGATTGGGTTACTAGTTTTTGAGTTATGCGCACGGACAGACAAACAAACAGACAGACAAACAGACAAACGGACCCAATTGCAATACCCTCGCCTCCTCTTCGGCGAGGGTAACAACTGTTGTCAATGTTTGCTCCAAAGATAAATGTATTATGGAGGGAGTTCCAAGGCCAAAACAATAAAAGTAAGCCTGATCGACCTTTTCTGTATTCCAAGAATTACCACACATTCCCGGACCACTGTTTGTGAATGAAAGTATGTGGTTCCGTGGTGTAATGGTTGGCACTCTGGACTCTGGATCTGGTGATCAGAGTTCAAGTCTCGGTGGAACCTGTTTATTCTCAAAAGTCTCTTGACATTAACAAAAGGTCCATCATATTGAAACTTCAGTGGCGTCCGCGATCGAAAATACCAAAACTGAACAACTGTTCACAATGTTTGCTCCAAAGGTAAATGTATAATGTAGGGATTTCCAAGGCCAAAACAATAAAAGAAAGCCTGAACTACCTCTTATGTGCAATGCGAAATCAACCCTGAATGTCAAGAAAGCAAACACAAACATATGCATAAAAAACGAACACATTTTGAAAACAAAACAACATGAAATGGAGGGGTGGGAGCAGTTTCTGCTACCCTTTGTAGGGAATTTCCGTATTTAGATGGGATTCCACAACGTAATTACATGCCGACACCACCAGGAACGCACCACATTTAGTTTGTTATTGTAATGACTGATTTTAATTGAACGCATCACAACAGTGATGTCACACAACACAGATAAACATGGGGGTAGATTGGCTGGGGCGGGACCCCCACCTTGAGGGGGACGGACTCATGGACATAGAAAGACACGGACGCAGAGAGCGGCCCTTTGTTCGGACCTGAGACAGACACACGGAGCAGGATCGAACCTCAGCGCTGATATCTGAACCAACTTGGATTGATCTGCATTTATATAAATATCTTAATCATGACCCAAATCCTCTTTTTTGACCACGCACCCACACGGAGAACAAGAACCGGGGAGGGTTGAGGAAAACCCTAACACCTTCATGGTAAGTGCTGACAATACAGTGGTTTCTACCTACAAAAGTTTCTGAAATTCTTTGTCATTCACAAGGGAAATAGTATTCCAAGAATTACCACACATTCCTGGACCACTGTTTGTAACAGCAGTCATGTGGTTCCGTGGTGTAATGGTTGGCACTCTGGACTCTGAACCCAGTGATCAGAGTTCGAGTCTTGGTGGAACCTGTTTATTCTCAAAAGTCTCTTGACATCAACAAAAGGTCCATCATATTGAAACTTCAGTGGTGTCTGGGATCAAAAATACCAAAATTGTGCAACTGTTTGCTCCAAAGATAAATGTATTATGGAGGGAGTTCCAAGGCCAAAACAATAAAAATAAGCCTGATCTACCTTTCGTGTGCAATGCTAAATCAACCCTGAATGTCAAGAAAGCAAACACAAACATATGCATAAAAAACTAACACACTTTGAAACAAAACAACACCAACACCTACACCAACACAGCCGACAAAACCTAGGCCAGCGCAGCGGCACGGGGCACAGTGGGCTGGCCTGGCGCCCCACCAGCACCCAACACCACGCCCCCCACAACCACCCGCCCCCCCTCCCAGCACCCTCCACCCATCCCACACACCCCCCCCAGTCCCCCAGCCCCCCCCACGGCCCAGCCCCCCCCCACCCTCCACCAACCATCTAACCATCCAAGTGTGCGCAGTGAAAAATTAAAGGTAGACAGTTTAGACAGGAAGATTCTGTGATTGACAGTATCAAACGCCTTTTTCAGGTCAAGAAATATTGCTCTGACAACACCACTTTTATCCATTAAAGATTTGATCCTTTCAATGAAAAAACAGTTTGCCGTTTCAGTCGAGTGTTTGGCCCTAAAGCCAAATTGCATTGGATGCAGAGAAAACGGGCCAGTATTCAGATAGCAAGTCATTTGTTCTGCTACCAATTTCTCTACCACCTTTGACAGTGTCGGGATTATACTAATAGGCCTATAGTTGCTAGGCAGCAGAGGATTTCCACCTTTAAATATAGGAGTCACAACTGCCTCTTTCCAAACACTTGGAAATTTTCCCTGGGAGATTGAAAGGTTAATAATTTTGGTTAATGGATAAAGTATTGATGAACTGAGCTCTTTGAGCATAACTGTGTCCAAACCAAAGACATCTTTTGCTCTTGACGTATTTAACGATTGAATAATTCTCCTAACCTCCATTTCACTAACATTTCTTATACTGAATGCTGGTTCATTTGTGCTTAGTGCACTGATATTTGTTTTGCCATCAGGAAAACATTGAGCAATTGTGGACACAGAGTCAACAAAGTAATGGTTGAGAACCTCTGTAATTACATATTTACAAATGTGTTGTGCTAAGGTGGTGAGTTAAGAGGCGCAGCACATGAGGCCCCAGCCAACCAGGCGGGGGGAGGAGGGAGCCCGACCATAGTCCCCAGCCTCACCCATCCCACCCACAGGTGTCAGAGGGCCCAACCATGCACAGGGCCTGGATCGAGCGCCGCCCCCAACGCATTCCACCCATCCCCCATAATCCAGCCCCCAGGAAGGAGGGAGCCGCAAGGCCCCGGCGGGAGGAAGGATGCCGGAAGAGGAGAGGCGGGGAGAGAGGGGAAAGGGGGAGACCACGAGGGGAGAGAAGGGGAGGCGAAGGAGAAGGGAGAGGGGCGAGGGGGAGGCAGGACAGGAGACAAGACCAAGGAGAAGAGGGCGAGCGGGGGACGGGGAGGGTGAAGGAGAGAGGTCAGGGAGAAGGGAGGGGAGGTGAGGGGGCCATGGCCACGCCAGGTCACCAGCCGGACCCGGGCCGCTACTACCAGCAGAGGAGTGACAGACTGCGCCAGCTCAGTGCCATCCCGAACGCATAGGCCAGCACGCCCGCATGGCAACCTAGCGGAACACCGGCGGCCGCCCGAGAAGCATGCGCCACCCAGCAGAGACCAGAGGAGCCGGGCCGCACATATCAAGCCACGGGGACAGCCCCTGAAGAGTTAGCCCAGCATGCCAACAGCCCCGGAGATCAACCATCCTTGTGTGAAGAACATTGAGCTGGAGACTGGAGCTGAAACATAGAAAGTTAGGATGGCTGGGAGGTGATGTATTTCTGAGGTCCACTCGGTCCTGGAGACAGAAACCGGGTTCCTAAATGAAAACAGAAACAAGATGAGTCATGCAAAAAAAAAATGTAAGCAGCATTACCATTTACATCGTTGTGGTGGCTTTTGCTAGCAGGCAGAATCAGGTTGCAATATTTATATTTAATGATTTAATAAAAGGAGACCAACTTTCTGTAAAATATTTCAAATATTTTTTATTTATTTATTTGGAAGCAGAGATTTTCTCCATTGATATGTGTTCTATGAGGAGGTTCAACCAATGGTTGATGTTTAAAGACTGTTTATTTTTCCAGTTAACGAGGATTGTTTTCTTGGCGATGGCGAGGGCTGCGAGTGTGGGGTGCGTATGTTTCTTTGAAATAACGATTTCTGCTAAGTCACCGAGTAGACAAGAGATCGGAGATAAAGGGAACGTACAATCTAAGATGGACGACAGTCTATGTGATACTGCGACCCAGAAATCCTGGACGGGTGAGCACAACCATATGGCATGGAAATAAGTGTCAGCAGTATTTTGGGAGCATTGAGAGCAGATGTCAGATTCAGAGAAGCCCATTTTCTTCATCATATACTGAGTAATGTGTGTTCTATGAAGGATCTTATGCTGGATGAGTTGAAGATTTCTGTGTTTTGTCATTTTAAATGCATTTTCACAGATTTGTGTCCAAAAGTCACGATCTAAGGTTAGTGACAGATCCGTCTCCCATTTTGAGATGGGAAGAAATATCGTACCTGTGCTTGAGCTTTTTCTGTTTGAAGCAAACATCTTGAGGAAGAAACTGAAAATCTCTATTTTGACAGTGGAAATGTTTTTATTTCCACGCATGAGAAGGCAGTTAATGTTGACCCCAAACTGCTTGATGCACAGCAGGCAATTCGGAGTCAACAGCTCAGAATCAGCGAGTGTGTGTGTGTGTGGTTTGAACAAGCTGATGGACCAATTATAGGCTACATTCACATTAAAGTCTTGTGTTCAGTTTGGATTACGTATTTCGTTCAGGTCATATTTATCATGCTGGTTCACATTCATAATTACAGTGACAGTTACAACTCCTTTCTCCTCGGAAACAGCAGACATGTGTATTTGTTTTTGCCATTTTGCTCTGGAAGCCGGCCAACACCTACTCCTCCACTCTACTCAAGATCTTCTCACGAACAGCTGATGAGTTTCTTTGGCTGGGCGAGGAGAACAGCCAGCAAGCTCCCGTCTGACTGTTTGTCTATTGACACTATTATGTCTTGTGGCCACAATTTAGAATTGCTGCTGATCGAGGACAACATGAAAGAGATTCGAAAGATTTGACGAGATCAGATTCTTTAATGTTGACACAATCCTGACACAAAGTCAGATCCGTACCATATTAACACAAAACAGTCGTAATTGAATGTCTTCGGCCTTGTTGCAGGGTATACAGTGCGCAGGGCATCCTGGTCGCAGGGTATCCTGGTCACAGGGCATCCTGGTCACAGGGCATCCTGGTCGCAGTGTATTCTGGTCGCAGGGTATCCTGGTCGCAGGGTATCCTGGTCACAGGGCATCCTGGTCGCAGTGTATTCTGGTCGCAGGGTATCCTGGTCGCAGGGTATCCTGGTCACAGGGCATCCTGGTCACAGGGCATCCTGGTCACAGGGCATCCTGGTCGCAGTGTATTCTGGTCGCAGGGTATCCTGGTCACAGGGCATCCTGGTCGCAGGGTATCCTGGTCAAAGTGTATTCTGGTCACAGGGCATCCTGGTCACAGGGCATCCTGGTCAAAGTGTATTCAGGTTGCAGGGTATCCTGGTCACAGGGCATCCTGGTCGCAGGGTATCCTGGTCAAAGTGTATTCTGGTCACAGGGCATCCTGGTCACAGGGTATCCTGGTCAAAGTGTATTCAGGTTGCAGGGTATTCTCAAGAGGATGTGATGCATGTGCAGGTGTGTTTCACAACTATTTCCTGTTCTCCTCTGTCAATGCAGCTTTCAGGTCCTCTACTGTGTTTGAGCATATTGTCAGAGAGTGTGTGTTGGCTTCGTGCAACTGTTCAGGGGTGACCAGGTTGAAGCGCAACAGAGAGTTGACCAGCTGAGACCGAGCATTGCCGACGAACGAGTGCGAGAGGAAGGATCCAAGACCTCCCCCGTCCTTCATGGTGTAGACTGGGACTCTGACCAGTCCCAGGACCTGAAGCGAGAGCGAGATGGAGACAAGTAGGGGGAGGAAGAAAACAGGTGGAGCATGAGATGGGGCAAATGGCTGCAATCAATCCTTCTAGAAGGAAAAGTACAAACAGACTCTTACTACCTCTTGTCCATGATCCTCTGCAGTGGATGCAGCTGCTTTCTCTACCTCCACAATCTGCTCCTCATCAATCTTCTTCACATAGAAGTGAGTGATAAGGTGGGAGGAGGACAAAGAGGTAGATGAAGCAGGGGCATGGCAAGATTCCACATGATCTGCTACTGACACAGGAAGAGCCACACCCATCTCCTCCAAAAATTCCCTGCTAAGCCCCGCCTCCAAGGTCTCCTCTGTTGGGTTAACAAGTCTGGAGTGTGGGAGGTGGGGGTCAAAGGTCAGGTTAGATATCAAAAGTGATAAACAATATCAGCCACATAGCTCTCCTAAGAATCCTTATGCAGAAGGAAATAAATAAAATAAAGTCCATCGAAATGTCACTGAATTTACAGACCGAATAAAAAGCACTCAGAGAGCGCAGCCCTCTGCCGAGCTGCTCATTCCCCTCCTAATTAGATTTACACCGTCCACATGGTGATCTGAAGTTGATCTGGATAAGGAGATCACATTCCAGAGAGAGACTCATCCAGGTCAAAGTGCAGTTGTTATCACCTGACTTTCTGAAAGCTTGCTCTCCAAAGGCTTCCCATGAAAACATACATAATGTTCTGCTTTGTGAAAGCAGGCAATAGCTGATGTCAGCGTAGTAATAGCAACTTCTTTGTGTCACTCTTACATGGGTTGAAAACAAGTGCAAAGGCTTTCTGGTCAAATGAGTATGAGCCAATCACAGCATAACAGGGCGGGACAAGGCCAAACTGCCTTTGTGAAACAGATGCTGGCTGCGCCATGTGTCCATAGCATTTTGTTTCCATAAAGCAGAAGAATCTATAATTGTGTGGAAGCTAAAGCACAGGGTGATGAATAAAAGGTCTGAGCTCCAGACAAGAGTATTCAGGAGTGGTGCTACGTTATTGTCGGTTTCCATTCCTTCATCAGACTCAGCTAGAAAGAGAAAGACTTCCAAAGCTACGTGTACCTTTGCCCATATGAGGATAAAACAAAAGCAGCACCAGGAAACACTCACCCTCCAGGGAAACCCAGCAGACCGTCAAAGCGTATCTGCATCTGTGGGAAGTGACAGAGGCTGTAAAACACTCGTGCACATGCACACAAATACACACACGAAGACTTTATTTTTTCCAAACGGGCAGAAAAATAATGGTCAGTGTCACGTGCAGACAGAATTAATCAAGTGAACTACACACACACACACACACACACACACACACACACACACACACACACACACACATACACACACAGATAGCTTTTCGTTCCTCACCAGTACAATATGTTTGATTGGAATTCTCCCAAACAGTTGCGCATTTGTGTCAGAGTAGAGCATTACATGGCACGCATGCCTGTAGTCTGAGCACGCCAGTGCCTCCGCCCTCGACAGCTGTCCACTCGCCATCTACAGATCAGTGTGCAGAACTGATCAATAAAAAATCAATAGAAAGACCCTCCTGATGTTATGTAAGAGACACCATCCGAAACAATAAATCTGGTATTCTCTTACCCTTCCTCATAAACCCGCGTGTGCCTGTGAACAAGATGGCAGGACTGAGAAAAGCAGGAAGTTTTAAGGACGTGTAATCTGACCTATACCAATACAGCTTTAGCTCCCTCTGCTGGTGTGGAGTTGGACTGATAAGTGGGAGGAATCAAGCAGAACTTCATTGGTGTTCATGAAGCCATTTGAGTATTTACAATGATTCAAATAGTATATACTGCATACAGTTATTTTTGCTGTAAAGTCATACAGGTGCAACATTTGAACTGTTTTTAAATTTTATTGTCTTTTAAATTTACATTTACGCTGTATTAAAGGCTAAAAATGACATTCAATGGGACCAGTTATCACAATATCCCATACAAAAACAAATGAAAAATTAAAGCCGCAAGCGGCGTTGTAGGCCCTCGCCGGCCGACAGGCCGTTGAGCTGACCCGCCGACGCACGCCGCTTTTGTCCTGAGTGCTTCGCAAGTGTTTCGATTTTAGCTGTATTGGTAGCTCACAGTTTAGTCAAATCGTTATTTGGATTATATGGCCATCTGCCATCAGGAGTTTCAATCCAATATGGCCGCCTTCCTGCGTGTCTTGGGGCGTGGCCATAATACTTTTTTTTTTTGCCCTGACTTGACGCATGTCTGTACCGAATTTCGTGGCTTTCCGACAAAGTTGGCATCGGACCCCTCACCATAGGCGGGGTTGCCATCGCCACGGCAACACCGTAAAAACAACAACATGGTTACGGCTGTGTTTTTTGATCGGGACCACATGAGGGACTTTTCTGGTAAGTTTCAATCATTTCTGGCAAAGTATTTTTTTAATTCCCATTCAATTTTTGTTATCGTTCTCTAGGGGGCGCTGTAAGGCTGATTGTCAAAGTTTCACTTTTAAAATGTCCAGGTAGGAAGGGTCAATAAGTGTTTAAAATTTGGTTTGGATTGGAGTGTGTCTGTGTGCAAACGCTGACTCAGCAGTTTTTAAAATTCAATCCAATATGGCCGCCTTCCTGTGTGTTTGGGGGCGTGGCCATAATATTTTATTTTTTTTGCCCTGACTTGACGCATGTGTGTACCAAATTTCGTGGCTGTCCGACAAAGTTGGCGTCGGACCCCCCATAGGCACAATGCATTGTGATTTTTGTAGGTGGCGCTAGCGCGCCACTTTTTCATTCCCAATTTTGAAACACATAAAATAATTAATTTTTCGCCGGTTCTGAGCTTGGTTCAAAGTTTGGTGAGTTTTCGAGCATGTTCAGGGGGTCAAATTGCCGTTTAAACAGCAGAACAAAGAAAAAGAAAAAGAATTAAAGCTGCGAGCAGCCTTGAGAGGTTCCTCGAACCCGGCGTACATTGGGGTACGCGCTTATTTGCAATCCACAAATGTCAGAAACACGCGTTTGTCCTCTAGACGTGACCCTGATGAAGCGTGTCAAGTTTGGGACTGATTGGACAATGTATGCTCCTGTTCCTGTAGGTGGCGCTGAGACTATCACCGTCAATGGCATGTACTCGAGTTCAGGTCTGGACTCTCATCCAGCGTGTGAAATTTGGAGACGGTCGGACCGTGTAAAGTGAAGCTCCAACAGCCACGCACGTCACGCCAAAACATCAAAGTTCGCAAGGCCGCCACGGCAACAGCGATTGGCGAAAACACAAAAGCTTCGCAATTTAGCGTCGTCAATGAGTCGAGAGGCCGTCGCCCAACTTTGAGATCGATATCTCGAAACCTCTAGGAGGAGTATCGCAAAGTTCGAGACCTCTAAAATGGTAAAATGGCACATTCAAACGTGGCCTGTGACCTCATCGTTCGATCGATCAAAAATCCCTTCGCAATTTAACGTCGCGGGTACTTGGCGATCACGTCATCCGAATTCGACGCGAATCCGATAAAGCGTCTGGGAGGAGTTCGTCAAAGTATGCCAAAAAACGTACATAATCCAATATGGCCGACATCCGGGTGGGCGGGGCTAACAAAAGCCAATTACAAATATGTCTGGAATGACGATTTGGACCTTCCCACCAAATTTCGTGACTATCGGACAAACTACGTTCAAACTACGGCCTCCCGTGCGTTAGGGGGCGCTCTGGAGCCCCCGAAACACGCCGAGAGCAATCGCTTTACGAGCCGGTCAAGTTGGGAGATGTCCGTCTCCCGACCGATTTTCAAGAGTTTTCGCGTATGTTGAGGGGGTCAAAGCTACGCTACAAGGGAAAAACAATCAAGGGGGCGCCAAAGAGCCAATATGCGACGTAACGTTAAAATTACACAATCAAATCCTCGTAAGTACCGTTGCGAACCCGCACGTAAAGTTTCGTGGGTTTTCGTCAATCCTAAAGTCCTCAAAAACGCATTCGTACATTTCAAATTTTCGCACGCCGTCCAAGATGGCTGACTTCCTGTCTGCGTATAAAATCTCAAAAATATTTACTAGCCTCGGGACCCCCAGAGGTACGACGTACTCGGATTTCGCGACGATCCGAGCACCTTTTCGGAGAAAAGCCGACTTCAGGTGGCGCTATGGAGCCCCCAATCCATATACAATTCCAATCAAATTCCAGATTTAGAAACTAGACACCAGATGTGACACTCCTATATGGTTTCGACACCTCTAGGTGCCCGGGAAGTGCCTCAAAAAGCCATTTGAAAATAATAATAATAATAATTTCTCAAAAAACAATAGGTTCCTTGAACCTTCGTTCTCGGAACCTAATTAAAGCCGCAAGCGGCGTTGTAGGCCCTCGCCGGCCGACAGGCCGTTGAGCTGACCCGCCGACGCACGCCGCTTTTGTCCTGAGTGCTTCGCAAGTGTTTAGATTTGAGCTGCATTAGTAGCTTACAGTTTAGTCAAATCGTTATTTGGATTATCTGCCATCAGGAGTTTCAATCCAATATGGCCGCCTTCCTGTGTGTCTGGGGGCGTGGCCACAATACTTTTTTTTTTTGCCCTGACTTGACGCATGTCTGTACCGAATTTCGTGGCTTTCCGACAAAGTTGGCATCGGACCCCTCACCATAGGCGGGGTTGCCATCGCCACGGCAACACCGTAAAAACAACAACATGGTTACGGCTGTGTTTTTTGATCGGGACCACATGAGGGACTTTTCTGGTAAGTTTCAATCATTTCTGGCAAAGTATTTTTTTAATTCCCATTCAATTTTTGTTATCGTTCTCTAGGGGGCGCTGTAAGGCTGATTGTCAAAGTTTCACTTTTAAAATGTCCAGGTAGGAAGGGTCAATAAGTGTTTAAAATTTGGTTTGGATTGGAGTGTGTGTGTGTGCAAACGCTGACTCAGCAGTTTTTAAAATTCAATCCAATATGGCCGCCTTCCTGTGTGTTTGGGGGCGTGGCCATAATTTTTTTTTTTTTTTGCCCTGACTTGACGCATGTGTGTACCAAATTTCGTGGCTGTCCGACAAAGTTGGCGTCGGACCCCCCATAGGCACAATGCATTGTGATTTTTGTAGGTGGCGCTAGCGCGCCACTTTTTCATTCCCAATTTTGAAACACATAAAATAATTAATTTTTCGCCGGTTCTGAGCTTGGTTCAAAGTTTGGTGAGTTTTCGAGCATGTTCAGGGGGTCAAATTGCCGTTTAAACAGCAGAACAAAGAAAAAGAAAAAGAATTAAAGCCGCAAGCGGCGTTGTAGGCCCTCGCCGGCCGACAGGCCGTTGAGCTGACCCGCCGACGCACGCCGCTTTTGTCCTGAGTGCTTCGCAAGTGTTTAGATTTGAGCTGCATGAGTAGCTCACAGTTTAGTCAAATCGTTATTTGGATTATATGGCCATCTGCCATCAGGAGTTTCAATCCAATATGGCCGCCTTCCTGTGTGTCTGGGGGCGTGGCCACAATACATTTTGTTTTTGCCCTGACATGACGCATGTCTGTACCGAATTTCGTGGCTGTCCGACAAAGTTGGCGTCGGACCCCTCCCCATAGGAGGGGTTGCCATCGCCATGGCAACAGCGTAAAAACAACAACACGGTTACGATTGTGTTTTTTGATTGGGACCACATGATGGACTTTTCTGGTAAGTTTCAATCATTTCTGGCAAAGTATTTTTTTAAATTCCCATTCAATTTTTGTTATCGTTCTCTAGGGGGCGCTGTAAGGCCGATTGTCAAAGTTTCCCTTTTAAAGTGTCCAGGCAGGAAGGGTCAATAAGTGTTTAAAATTTGGTTTGGATTGGAGTGTGTGTGTGTGCAAACGCTGACTCAGCAGTTTTTAAAATTATATCCAATATGGCCGCCTTCCTGTGTGTCTGGGGGCGTGGCCATAATACTTTTTTTTTTTTGCCCTGACTTGACGCATGTGTGTACCGAATTTCGTGGCTGTCCGACAAAGTTGGCGTCGGACCCCCCATAGGCACAATGCATTGTGATTTTTGTAGGTGGCGCTAGCGCGCCACTTTTTCATGCCCAATTTTAAAACACATAAAATAATTAATTTTTCGCCGGTTCTGAGCTTGGTTCAAAGTTTGGTGAGTTTTCGAGCATGTTCAGGGGGTCAAATTGCCGTTTAAACAGCAGAACAAAGAAGAAAAAGAAAAAAAATAAAGAAGAATTAAAGCCGCAAGCGGCGTTGTAGGCCCTCGCCGGCCGACAGGCCGTTGAGCTGACCCGCCGACGCACGCCGCTTTTGTCCTGAGTGCTTCGCAAGTGTCTAGATTTGAGCTGCATTGGTAGCTCACAGTTTAGTCAAATCTTTATTTGGATTATATGGCCATCTGCCATCAGGAGTTTTTAAGTTTCAATCCAATATGGCCGCCTTCCTGTGTGTCTGGGGGCGTGGCCATAATTTTTATTTTTTTTTGCCCTGACTTGACGCATGTGTGTACCGAATTTCGTGGCTGTCCGACAAAGTTGGCGTCGGACCCCCCATAGGCACAATGCATTGTGATTTTTGTAGGTGGCGCTAGCGCGCCACTTTTTCATGCACAAATTTAAAACACATAAAATAATTAATTTTTCGCCGGTTCTGAGCTTGGTTCAAAGTTTGGTGAGTTTTCGAGCATGTTCAGGGGGTCAAATTGCCGTTTAAACAGCAGAACAAAGAAGAAAAAGAAAAAGAAAAAGAAAATTAAAGCCGCAAGCGGCGTTGTAGGCCCTCGCCGGCCGACAGGCCGTTGAGCTGACCCGCCGACGCACGCCGCTTTTGTCCTGAGTGCTTCGCAAGTGTTTAGATTTGAGCTGCATGAGTAGCTCACAGTTTAGTCAAATCGCTATTTGGATTATATGGCCATCTGCCATCAGGAGTTTCAATCCAATATGGCCGCCTTCCTGTGTGTCTGGGGGCGTGGCCACAATACTTTTTTTTTTTGCCCTGACATGACGCATGTCTGTACCGAATTTCGTGGCTGTCCGACAAAGTTGGCGTCGGACCCCTCCCCATAGGAGGGGTTGCCATCGCCACGGCAACACCGTAAAAACAACAACGTGGTTACAATTGTGTTTTTTGATCGGGACCACGTGAGGGACTTTTCTGGTAAGTTTCAATCATTTCTGGCAAAGTATTTTTTTAATTCCCATTCAATTTTTGTTATCGTTCTCTAGGGGGCGCTGTAAGGCTGATTGTCAAAGTTTCCCTTTTAAAGTGTCCAGGTAGGAAGGGTCAATAAGTGTTTAAAATTTGGTTTGGATTGGAGTGTGTGTGTGTGCAAACGCTGACTCTGCAGTTTTTAAAATTATATCCAATATGGCCGCCTTCCTGTGTGTTTGGGGGCGTGGCCATAATTTTTTTTTTTTTTTGCCCTGACTTGACGCATGTGTGTACCGAATTTCGTGGCTGTCCGACAAAGTTGGCGTCGGACCCCCCATAGGCACAATGCATTGTGATTTTTGTAGGTGGCGCTAGCGCGCCACTTTTTCATGCCCAATTTTAAAACACATAAAATAATTAATTTTTCACCGGTTCTGACCTTGGTTCAAAGTTTGGTGAGTTTTCGAGCATGTTCAGGGGGTCAAATTGCCGTTTAAACAGCAGAACAAAGAAGAATAAAGAAGAATAAAGAATAAAGAAGAATAAAGAATTTTTGCAAAAACAATATAACTTTTTTTCTGAGTGTGCGATTTCTACACAAAATACATTTTTGGAATGGTCTCGACGAGGGCTACGCGTCTGTGGGGGCACACAAACACGAGTTGACGAGCTTCGCTCGTCAACTCGTGTTTGTGTGTGTGTGTGTGTGTCTGTGTGTCTGTGTTGTTTAGTGTCGGGGTGTGTGTGTGTGTGCTGTTGAGTGTCGTGGGTGTGGGCGTGGGTGTGTTGGTCGCCCGATGGTTGACTCGCTGCGCTCGTCAACCATCGGAAGACAGTTACAAACACGAGTTGACTCGCTGCGCTCGTCAACTCGTGTTTGTGGATCTCTGTGTGTGTGCATTTGTGTTGTTTAGTGTCGGTGTGTGTGTGTGTGTGCTGTTGAGTGTCGTGGGTGTGGGCGTGGGTGTGTTGGTCGCCCGATGGTTGACTCGCTGCGCTCGTCAACCATCGGAAGACAGTTACAAACACGAGTTGACTCGCTGCGCTCGTCAACTCGTGTTTGTGGATCTCTGTGTGTGTGCATTTGTGTTGTTTAGTGTCGGTGTGTGTGTGTGTGTGCTGTTGAGTGTCGTGGGTGTGGGCGTGGGTGTGTTGGTCGCCCGATGGTTGACTCGCTGCGCTCGTCAACCATCGGAAGACAGTTACAAACACAGTTGACTCGCTGCGCTCGTCAACTGTGTTTGTCGATGTCTGTGTGTGTGCGTGTGTGTTGTTGAGTGTCGGTGTGTGTGCTGTTGAGTGTCGGTGTGTGTGTGCGTGAGTGTGTTGGATGCCGAGGGTTGACGAGCTGCGCTCGTCAACTTTGTCGAGAGTTGACGAGCTGCGCTCGTCAACTTGTCGTCTTCTGCGTTGCAAAAGCAATAGCCCCTTACGCCTAGAATAGGCGCTCGGGCCTAAATAAAGAAGAATTAAAGCCGCAAGCGGCGTTGTAGGCCCTCGCCGGCCGACAGGCCGTTGAGCTGACCCGCCGACGCGCGCCGCTTTTGTCCTGAGTGCTTCGCAAGTGTTTAGATTTGAGCTGCATGAGTAGCTCACAGTTTAGTCAAATCGTTATTTGGATTATATGGCCATCTGCCGTCAGGAGTTTCAATCCAATATGGCCGCCTTCCTGTGTGTCTGGGGGCGTGGCCACAATACTTTTTTTTTTTGCCCTGACATGACGCATGTCTGTACCGAATTTCGTGGCTGTCCGACAAAGTTGGCGTCGGACCCCTCCCCATAGGAGGGGTTGCCATCGCCATGGCAACAGCGTAAAAACAACATGGTTACGATTGTGTTTTTTGATCGGGACCACATGAGGGACTTTTCTGGTAAGTTTCAATCATTTCTGGCAAAGTATTTTTTTAATTCCCATTCAATTTTTGTTATCGTTCTCTAGGGGGCGCTGTAAGGCTGATTGTCAAAGTTTCACTTTTAAAATGTCCAGGTAGGAAGGGTCAATAAGTGTTTAAAATCTGGTTTGGATTGGATTGTGTGTGTGTGCAAACGCTGACTCAGCAGTTTTTAAAATTATATCCAATATGGCCGCCTTCCTGTGTGTCTGGGGGCGTGGCCATAATACTTTTTTTTTTTTGCCTTGACTTGACGCATGTGTGTACCGAATTTCGTGGCTGTCCGACAAAGTTGGCGTCGGACCCCCCATAGGCACAATGCATTGTGATTTTTGTAGGTGGCGCTAGCGCGCCACTTTTTCATGCCCAATTTTAAAACACATAAAATAATTAATTTTTCGCCGGTTCTGAGCTTGGTTCAAAGTTTGGTGAGTTTTCGAGCATGTTCAGGGGGTCAAATTGCCGTTTAAACAGCAGAACAAAGAAGAAGAATAAAGAAGAATAAAGAATAAAGAATTTTTGCAAAAACAATATAACTTTTTTTCTGAGTATGCGATTTTTACACAAAATACATTTTCGGAATGGTCTCGACGAAGGCCACGCGTCTGTGGGGGCACACAAACACGAGTTGACGAGCTTCGCTCGTCAACTCGTGTTTGTGTGTGTGTGTGTGTGTCTGTGTGTCTGTGTTGTTCAGTGTCGGGGTGTGTGTGTGTGTGCTGTTGAGTGTCGTGGGTGTGGGCGTGGGTGTGTTGGTCGCCCGATGGTTGACTCGCTGCGCTCGTCAACCATCGGAAGACAGTTACAAACACAGTTGACTCGCTGCGCTCGTCAACTGTGTTTGTCAATGTCTGTGTGTGTGCGTGTGTGTTGTTGAGTGTCGGTGTGTGTGTGTGTGTGTGCTGTTGAGTGTCGGTGTGTGTGTGCGTGAGTGTGTTGGATGCCGAGGGTTGACGAGCTGCGCTCGTCAACTTTGTTGAGGGTTGACGAGCTGCGCTCGTCAACTTTGTCGAGAGTTGACGAGCTGCGCTCGTCAACTTGTCGTCTTCTGCGTTGCAAAAGCAATAGCCCCTTACGCCTAGAATAGGCGCTCGGGCCTAATTAAAGCCGCAAGCGGCGTTGTAGGCCCTCGCCGGCCGACATGCCGTTGAGCTGACACGCCGACGCGCGCCGCTTTTGTCCTGAGTGCTTCGCAAGTGTTTAGATTTGAGCTGCATGAGTAGCTCACAGTTTAGTCAAATCGTTATTTGGATTATATGGCCATCTGCCGTCAGGAGTTTCAATCCAATATGGCCGCCTTCCTGTGTGTCTGGGGGCGTGGCCACAATACATTTTTTTTTTGCCCTGACATGACGCATGTCTGTACCAAATTTCGTGGCTGTCCGACAAAGTTGGCGTCGGACCCCTCCCCATAGGAGGGGTTGCCATCGCCATGGCAACAGCGTAAAAACAACATGGTTACGATTGTGTTTTTTGATCGGGACCACATGAGGGACTTTTCTGGTAAGTTTCAATCATTTCTGGCAAAGTATTTTTTTAATTCCCATTCAATTTTTGTTATTGTTCTCTAGGGGGCGCTGTAAGGCTGATTGTCAAAGTTTCCCTTTTAAAGTGTCCAGGTAGGAAGGGTCAATAAGTGTTTAAAATTTGGTTTGGATTGGAGTGTGTGTGTGTGCAAATGCTGACTCTGCAGTTTTTAAAATTATATCCAATATGGCCGCCTTCCTGTGTGTTTGGGGGCGTGGCCATAATTTTTTTTTTTTTTGCCCTGACTTGACGCATGTGTGTACCGAATTTCGTGGCTGTCCGACAAAGTTGGCGTCGGACCCCCCATAGGCACAATGCATTGTGATTTTTGTAGGTGGCGCTAGCGCGCCACTTTTTCATTCCCAATTTTGAAACACATAAAATAATTAATTTTTCGCCGGTTCTGAGCTTGGTTCAAAGTTTGGTGAGTTTTCGAGCATGTTCAGGGGGTGAAATTGCCGTTTAAACAGCAGAACAAAGAAGAAAAAGAAAAAGAATTAAAGCCGCAAGCGGCGTTGTAGGCCCTCGCCGGCCGACAGGCCGTTGAGCTGACCCGCCGACGCACGCCGCTTTTGTCCTGAGTGCTTCGCAAGTGTTTAGATTTGAGCTGCATGAGTAGCTCACAGTTTAGTCAAATCGTTATTTGGATTATATGGCCATCTGCCATCAGGAGTTTCAATCCAATATGGCCGCCTTCCTGTGTGTCTGGGGGCGTGGCCATAATATATATATTTTTTGCCCTGACATGACGCATGTCTGTACCGAATTTCGTGGCTGTCCGACAAAGTTGGCGTCGGACCGCTCCCCATAGGAGGGGTTGCCATCGCCATGGCAACACCGTAAAAACAACATGGTTACGATTGTGTTTTTTGATCGGGACCACGTGAGGGACTTTTCTGGTAAGTTTCAATCATTTCTGGCAAAGTATTTTTTTAATTCCCATTCAATTTTTGTTATTGTTCTCTAGGGGGCGCTGTAAGGCTGATTGTCAAAGTTTCACTTTTAAAATGTCCAGGTAGGAAGGGTCAATAAGTGTTTAAAATCTGGTTTGGATTGGATTGTGTGTGTGTGCAAACGCTGACTCTGCAGTTTTTAAAATTATATCCAATATGGCCGCCTTCCTGTGTGTCTGGGGGCGTGGCCATAATACTTTTTATTTTTTGCCTTGACTTGACGCATGTGTGTACCGAATTTCGTGGCTGTCCGACAAAGTTGGCGTCGGACCCCCCATAGGCACAATGCATTGTGATTTTTGTAGGTGGCGCTAGCGCGCCACTTTTTCATGCCCAATTTTAAAACACATAAAATAATTAATTTTTCGCCGGTTCTGACCTTGGTTCAAAGTTTGGTGAGTTTTCGAGCATGTTCAGGGGGTCAAATTGCCGTTTAAACAGCAGAACAAAGAAGAATAAAGAAGAATAAAGAATAAAGAACAATAGCCCCTTACGCCTAGAATAGGCGCTCGGGCCTAATAAAGAATTTTTGCAAAAACAATATAACTTTTTTTCTGAGTATGCGATTTTTACACAAAATACATTTTCGGAATGGTCTCGACGAAGGCCACGCGTCTGTGGGGGCACACAAACACGAGTTGACGAGCTTCGCTCGTCAACTCGTGTTTGTGTGTGTGTGTGTGTGTCTGTGTGTCTGTGTTGTTCAGTGTCGGGGGGTGTGTGTGTGTGCTGTTGAGTGTCGTGGGTGTGGGCGTGGGTGTGTTGGTCGCCCGATGGTTGACTCGCTGCGCTCGTCAACCATCGGAAGACAGTTACAAACACAGTTGACTCGCTGCGCTCGTCAACTGTGTTTGTCGATGTCTGTGTGTGTGCGTGTGTGTTGTTGAGTGTCGGTGTGTGTGTGTGTGCTGTTGAGTGTCGGTGTGTGTGTGCGTGAGTGTGTTGGATGCCGAGGGTTGACGAGCTGCGCTCGTCAACTTTGTCGAGGGTTGACGAGCTGCGCTCGTCAACTTTGTCGAGAGTTGACGAGCTGCGCTCGTCAACTTGTCGTCTTCTGCGTTGCAAAAGCAATAGCCCCTTACGCCTAGAATAGGCGCTCGGGCCTAATAAAGAATTTTTGCAAAAACAATATAACTTTTTTTCTGAGTGTGCGATTTCTACACAAAATACATTTTTGGAATGGTCTCGACGAGGGCCACGCGTCTGTGGGGGCACACAAACACGAGTTGACGAGCTTCGCTCGTCAACTCGTGTTTGTGTGTGTGTGTGTGTCTGTGTGTCTGTGTTGTTTAGTGTCGGGGTGTGTGTGTGTGTGCTGTTGAGTGTCGTGGGTGTGGGCGTGGGTGTGTTGGTCGCCCGATGGTTGACTCGCTGCGCTCGTCAACCATCGGAAGACAGTTACAAACACGTGTTTGTGGATCTCTGTGTGTGTGCGTTTGTGTTGTTTAGTGTCGGTGTGTGTGTGTGCTGTTGAGTGTCGGTGTGTGTGTGCGTGAGTGTGTTGGATGCCGAGGGTTGACGAGCTGCGCTCGTCAACTTTGTCGAGGGTTGCGCTCGTCAACTTGTCATCTTCTGCGTTGCAAAAGCAATAGCCCCTTACGCCTAGTATAGGCGCTCGGGCCTAATAAAGAATAAAGAATAAAGAATTTTTGCAAAAACAATATAACTTTTTTTCTGAGTATGCGATTTTTACACAAAATACATTTTCGGAATGGTCTCGACGAGGGCTACGCGTCTGTGGGGGCACACAGACACACACAAACACGAGTTGACTCGCTGCGCTCGTCAACTCGTGTTTGTGTGTGTCTGTATGTGTGTGTTGTTTAGTGTCGGGGTGTGTGTGTGTGCTGTTAAGTGTCGTGGGTGTGGGCGTGGGTGTGTTGGTCGCCCGATGGTTGACTCGCTGCGCTCGTCAACCATCGGAAGACAGTTACAAACACAGTTGACTCGCTGCGCTCGTCAACTGTGTTTGTCGATGTCTGTGTGTGTGTTGTTGAGTGTCGGTGTGTGTGTGTGTGTGCTGTTGAGTGTCGGTGTGTGTGTGCGTGAGTGTGTTGGATGCCGAGGGTTGACGAGCTGCGCTCGTCAACTTTGTCGAGAGTTGACAACTTGTCGTCTTCTGCGTTGCAAAAGCAATAGCCCCTTACGCCTAGAATAGGCGCTCGGGCCTAATAAAGAATAAAGAAAAAAGAAAAAAGAAGAATAAAGAATTTTTGCAAAAACAATATAACGTTTTTTCTGAGTGTGCGATTTCTACACAAAATACATTTTCGGAATGGTCTCGACGAGGGCTACGCGTCTGTGGGGGCACACAGACACACACAAACACGAGTTGACTCGCTGCGCTCGTCAACTCGTGTTTGTGGATCTCTGTGTGTGTGCATTTGTGTTGTTTAGTGTCGGTGTGTGTGTGTGTGTGCTGTTGAGTGTCGTGGGTGTGGGCGTGGGTGTGTTGGTCGCCCGATGGTTGACTCGCTGCGCTCGTCAACCATCGGAAGACAGTTACAAACACAGTTGACTCGCTGCGCTCGTCAACTGTGTTTGTCGATGTCTGTGTGTGTGCGTGTGTGTTGTTGAGTGTCGGTGTGTGTGTGTGTGTGCTGTTGAGTGTCGGTGTGTGTGTGCGTGAGTGTGTTGGATGCCGAGGGTTGACGAGCTGCGCTCGTCAACTTTGTCGAGGGTTGACGAGCTGCGCTCGTCAACTTGTCGTCTTCTGCGTTGCAAAAGCAATAGCCCCTTACGCCTAGAATAGGCGCTCGGGCCTAATGAAAAGAACTCTGGACCATGGAGGGACAGTAGCCTCTCTATCATCTTAAACCTTGTCACATCACGAGGTGGAGGTAGGGGGCGGGACTTCCGGAAAGGTCAAAGTCATAAATCAATCAATCAATCAATCAAATTTGGACAGAAACCACGTCTGGTCTTGAGACCAATTTTTAAGGGTCGGTCTCATCTTGGGAGGCATTTTTATTCGGTCTTGTCTCGGCCTCGGACAACGCGGACTCGGGATTTTTGATCAAGACGGGTCGAGACCAGGCCAGTCGTATCATGATAATTGAGAAATTCAGAATGCCATCCTGGTGTCACGCAGTCTTTGTAACACCTGGAGTGACACCTGGAGGGACATGCCCCCTGCACACAGCAAATGGATGAAGACAACAGGAGACGCAGTGCCCTGGAATATTATCCATTAAAATGGTGTCAAACTGCTCAATCAGTTTGGTTTCCAACACCATCAGGCCTTCATCTGCAAAATTACATGGAAGGAAAGACACTCTGCAAGATACAAGATTCAAGAGTTTTATTGTCGTTATGCTAACATAACAAAATCGTTTGAAGGCCCACGGCTTAAGGCACACATAGGTACATAAATGAAAAACAAAAACCAAAATCTCTTAAAACAACAATATATATATACACATCAGAGAGATTGAGACAGAATCAAGCAAATAGTGCAAAATAGCAACAGCAGCACAGTGGGACAGGCACAGAGTGTCCATTCCGAGTCCCAACTCACTGCAAGGGAACGACTGCTTTCACAGCTCTTGGGAAGAAGCTGTTCCTGAGCCTTGCAGTGCTGCTTCTTAGTGTCCTGAACTGCTTCTCTGATGGGATCAGTACTTACAGAAACTGCTGGCATGTCAAACTTTTATCAGCACATTAAGAAGTAGCATAAATTATTCCTAGTTAGATTATGCTGTAATTGTATAAAGGAAACTTGTTATGGCTGCTCAGGAGAATGAATACTGTACTAAAAAGAACATTGTCTGGCTTTCTCTATTGTAGTGAAAGTTCTGTGTTGTTGTGAAGTTATGACTGTGCTCCTAAATTGGCTGGAAAATTAGCAAAATGCCAAAGTTAAATTATTACAATTATTTTAAAAATGTTAGGGTGATTTAACTTCAGCGTTATTGCTGACTTTTCCTTTAAATTTTTCTTTGTAAAATGACATTTATTGTTGCTTGTCAGGAAAATTCTGTTTTAATAAGTATGATTACATAATTCTGTCTGTTTTTGAGCTGTTTTGAAGCAGGTACAGAAGAGACAGGACACGATAATCGTTTCTCAGGGCAGGATGTTCTCTGTCTCTTTATTAAACAGCTCGATGATGTGTGTGTGTGTGTGTGTGTGCTTGTGATGATGAAGAATATATTTACTAGATAGAATGTTGGAGTACAGTCACACAGTAGCATGTATTACAGTACAAATACAGTCAAATATCCTGTCTATAAGGAGCATTTCAAAAAAGCCCTTGCAGTCTTGTTTCCGTTGAAAGTCATTAGTACATAAATCATCGACATTTAACAATAACAATAAAATAAAAAAATTACACGACAGATGCAGTGTAGAGACACTCTCCCCTTCATTGCGCCACACGTCCAGCTCTCCCTCTGTCTCCTGCAGGAGTTGAAGAAGAAGAGCAGAGTGGATAAAGTTAAATTTTTGTGGTAATTGTAGCGTTTGCCATCCTGCAGCAGTTCTTGCGTGTGGCAATCACCAAGTGGTTCTAACTTAATATTTACGGAGAAAAGAAGGACAGCACAACTCCACTGTATCTCATCTGGGAAAACGAAACCTCAGACCATTTATTTACTACTGCGCATGCTCAGGATAACTCAGGTACACGCAGCATGACATCACTCAATATGCTAATTAACATGAATTTGCTACATGCTATTAAATATGCTCAACACTCCCACTCAAATACATGTGTATAGCTCTCTATAGCAGCAAACAAAAAACAAAACATAACTCCAAAATGAACATTTTGGCATACTGACAGTGTTCTACAAAACTTCAAAACATTTACATCTGCCAGTTCACTTTATTCTCCAAACAAATACCCTTTGAACTTCTCAAACGTAGCCTTTGTCACCGGCTTAGTGAAAACATCAGCAACCATGTTTGCAGTAGGGCAGTACTCGATAGATATTTTCCCTTCTGTGTGTGCAGACCGTACAAAGTGGTACTTTATATCTATGTGTTTGCTCCTCTGTCTGCAGACTGGGTTCTTAGATAGAGCTATCGCTCCCTGGTTGTCTTCATAAACTGTGACTGGTACATGCTGGTTACTATCCATCCCTTTAAGCAGTTGTACAAGGTACATACTCTCTTGAGTAGCGGCTGCTAGCGCCATATACTCAGCTTCACAGGTGGATAGCGCCACTGTTGGCTGTTTCCTGCTCTTCCAGGATATAACTGGACCATCCTCACTTAAGCTGAAACAGTAACCAGATGTGCTCCTCCTATCATCCTTGTCAGCTGCCCAGTCAGCATCACTGTATCCCTCAAGCTGTGAGCTCTTCTCACCTTTCTGATAGTGTAGTTCTTGGTCCATAGTACCCTTTAAGTACCTCAGCACGTGTTTTGCTGCAGCCCAATGCTGTTGCTTTGGCTCTGCTAGATGTTGAGATAGCTTACTAATGATCCAGCTCAGGTCAGGTCGAGTACATGTCATAATGTATATCAAGCTACCTACAACCTCTCTGTATCCTGTTGAGTCAATTACTTCACCCTCACTGTCAAAATTTAACTTCTGTTCACATGGGGTGGCTCTCAGCTTGCATTCAGACATTTCAAACTTTGCTAACATCTTCTCTATGTGTCTCTTTTGAGTCATTTTGATCTCTCCCTCACTCTGTTTGAAGTCAATTCCCAGAAAGTGTTTAAGTGGACCCATATCTTTCATCTTAAACCTTCTCTTCAACATATCTTTCACATCACTGAGTAAGGTGTTGTTACTCGCCGCGATGATTAAGTCATCCACCCACACTAACAGAATTACTTTCTCGTCCTCAGATTTTCTGTTATAGACACAATGATCGGCATCATTTTGTACAAAACCATTCTCTGTAAGGTGATCATGCAGTAACATGTTCCAGTTACGCCCAGACTGTTTTAAGCCATATAGTGACTTGTTGAGTTTACACACTAAGTGTTCTCCTGTTTTTGATGTTACCTCAAAACCTTCAGGTTGCTCCATATATACCTCACAGTCCATTGGAGCATGGAGGTAAGCAGTCTTTACATCCATTTGATGCAAGGTGAGGTCTTCCTGTACAGCGACCTGCATCAGCGCTCGGACGGAGGTCATGTTGGCTGTCGGTGAAAAAGTTTCAACATAGTCAATCCCTTCCACTTGACCGTATCCTTTTGCGACATATCTGGCTTTAAAAGTCTCAGATCCTTCAGGGCTTTCTTTCACTGCATATACCCAGCGACCTCCCACTGCTCGTTTGCCTCTTGGCAGTGGGGTCAGAGTGAAAGTGTCATTCTCTGCTAAAGAGTTCATCTCCTCTTTCATCGCATCAGCCCACATTTTTGACTTCTTAGAGTCCATTGCCTCTTTAAATGTTTTAGGCATGTCATAAATCACCCTGTAGAAATAATCTACATTTTCACATTCGTCATCATTACACTCAGCTTTACACTGGTACTCCTTTAAATATTCTGGAGCCTTTCTCTGCCTTTTAGGATACCTCCTTTCTCCCTGAGTACTATCTGTCTGGGTCGGACCTGCCTCAGCAGTCACCTCAACACGAGACTCTGTACTCTCTTTAGGCTGACCCTGGTTGGCGACCTCTTGTGGTGTATTACCATAACGCTCCAGGTCGTCCCCCATGTCACAGTCTGTCTGAGTGTGGCTATCTGCGCTACTTTTAGTGATGAATTTTACCAGCCTATGTTTTAGGACTTTTCCTGTCTCAGGATAATACACATTATATGCTGGACTGTATTTATCATAGCCAATAAGAATTCCCTTATCACACCTGGAATCCAGCTTCTTTTTATCTTGCTTGTATGTGTAGCACTCAGAGCCGAATACTTTCATGTTGGACAGGTTAGGTGTTTTTCCTGTGAAAACACGGTAAGGTGTTTGCTCCAGCCGCTTGCTGTAGCACCTGTTCCGGATTTGAGCTGCTGTCTGTACAGCATATGTCCAGAGCTGCTTTGGGAGGCTGCTCTCCAATAGCATACATCGTGACATCTCAAATAAGGTTCTCCAGCCTCTTTCAGCAGTTCCATTCTGATGAGGTGAGTAGGGCGCACTCGTCTCGTGCCTTATCCCGTTCCTCCTCAGTAAAGACTGGAACTCCTGCCCGGTGAATTCTGTACCGTTATCAGACCTTATGCACTTTATCTTTCCGTGTGGAGCTACATCTGCTATGAATTTTTCTGTAGCTTTTGCTGTGTCACTCTTTGCTTTAATAAAGTATGGAAAAATCATCCCACTGTAATCATCAGTAAATGATATTGCATATCTGTACCCATCTTTATCTGCTGGTTCTATAGGGCCGCATAAGTCTGTGTGTACTAGCTCTAGTACTGTCGTAGCTTTAGCGTCTGCCTCTCTGTTTCTACTCTGTGTGAACTTGCCCTGTGTGCATATTTCACAGCTTTGGTTGTTCTTGTCATGTTTCCCTTTTATTGACATCCCTTCAACAACCTTTTCTAATTTTGCCACATCATCAAAATTGCAATGACCAAGTATTTTATGCCACGTCTGAATATCATGACAACCACACGCTTCATCAACATTTTCAACCTCTACTGTGCTAAGGTAATACAGCCTACCATACACATCCACCTTGAATTTGGTGCCATCTTTGTGGACCAGCCAGTCATCGCCGTCCTTGAAGCGAACCTCTGCTCCGTTGGCTGTTGCTGCTTTGACAGAAAATATGTTTTGCGGGAACGATGGGATGTAGAGCGCTTGCTTAAGCCTCGTTGTCACGCGTCGTCCCTCGCTGTCCAGCAAGCAGACTTCAGCGTCTCCCCTCATCTTTGCCATTCCGCTCACCTTTGATCCGTCAGCAAGCTCGATCATGTGGTCCTCGGGTTTGAAGCTCTTGTCCACCGTTTTGAACTTCGTGGCGTCGTTGATCATGTGTGTTGTGGTGCCGCAGTCGACCATGAGACCCTTTTTGTCTCCTCTTTGAGTGGGACAGTCACTCATCCTGAAGAAACAGAAAGAAGCAGGCTCTGCCTCCATTTCTTCATCCGCTTTCTTCACCTGGTCCCGTCCTCGTCCTCGACCGTGCCCCCTTCCTCGCTGTGGCGTGTCCCATTTCCGTTCCTCTCTCCTCGCCTGGTATTCATCAGGACATAATCTGGCCATGTGTCCCCTTTTACCGCATGCGTAACACTCGACATCAGCGAGGTCTGTTTTCTTTCCTCTTCCTCTTCCTCGTGGCCTTGCTGCCCCGCTAGTCTTCATCACATTGTCTCCTTCAACATTCACGTCACTCTTCCCATATTTCTCAGTGCTCTCATAACTTCGCAGTTTCGTTTTAAACTCGCCGAACGTTACAGCGTCATTGGTCTGGGTGATGTGCACGACGAACGGCTTGTATGCGTCGGGCAGCCCCTTAACGACCATGGCTATCTGCAGCCCGTCACTAATGTGCTCGTCTGCTCTTCTCAATGACGTGAATATCGTCTCTGCTCTGATGATGTAGTCAGTGACAGTTTCGTTGCTAGCTTTATGGAGCGAGGAAAGTTCACAGTATAAACTCACGACTCGGGGTTTGTCCTTTCCCGCGTAATGCTCGCGGAGGATCTCCAGCGCTTTTCTCCCGTCGCGCTTCGCGTCCCTCATTACCAGCGACAGGCTCTTGTCCAGGCATTGCACCAGCTCCGCATATGCCTCTCCGTTCTTCGCCGCGTCTTCCTCAAGAGCCGCTTCGTCTTCCTCACTTATCTCCGGGTCTTCCGAGATAACTCCTCTGAGGCCGCGTAACTCCATGTGCGCCAAGAACCGCGTTTCCCAGAGCTCGTAACTTTTCTCGTCGCCGTCGAATAAAAGTCTGAACCATCTCTGGCTTGCATTACTGGGCCCATAACCTGTAGCGTTTGCCATCCTGCAGCAGTTCTTGCGTGTGGCAATCACCAAGTGGTTCTAACTTAATATTTACGGAGAAAAGAAGGACAGCACAACTCCACTGTATCTCATCTGGGAAAACGAAACCTCAGACCATTTATTTACTACTGCGCATGCTCAGGATAACTCAGGTACACGCAGCATGACATCACTCAATATGCTAATTAACATGAATTTGCTACATGCTATTAAATATGCTCAACAGTAATGTTCCAGTGAAAATTGCCAACAATGTTTTTATGTGTGCTGAAATGTCCCTCACGGTTTAGCACGGTAGCGTGCATGCGCGCGTGCTCGCTATGAACGTACTTTTGCTTCCAGGTTTAGAGCCTTTCTGGCAGAACGGTTTGATACAGGAATGACGGACGCTGTCCTGCAGCATCTGTTTTCTATTTTGACCAAAGACTGGGACAGATATTTCATATAAGTGCCTGAGTGTTTTGGAACTGCATTAACTTGTGGAGAAAGGGTATAATATTGGACCTTGAAATCAAAACACTGGCATCTCTCACATCATGATGAAGTATTAAAGTATTTACTCCATGAGACTTCTGCCAGTTTCTGCCATAAGAATTTTTTTCAGTAAAACTGTTGTTTTAGAGCGAAAATACTGTATATTCACTAAACATGAGTTGAAACAGTTAGAACAAGCATCTTCTGGCTGCTTCTAACAAACAAACATGCAATTCAGCAATACTGCAGTTTTCAGACTGATAACAGCAAAAATCTACGACAATGCTGTGAATTCACTATAAATCACCTGAAAATGTATTGTAAGCGTGAATGCGTGTATATTTCTACTCATAGAAATATCTAACAACTCACAAAACATTGTGTGAAGGAACTATATGTAACTTATATGTTCACTCCACCGACAACATCCGTGGCCCCCAGGTCCGAAGGGAGTTAACGTAAACCCCAAACCAGGCCAGTGGAGAGTGTGTGCGAATAAAGTGGAAAACAATGAGCAATGAGCACACAATTATCAAAATTATTTCCCTGCAAACAAACAGCCTCTTCATCTTTTAGCATAAAAAAGTGAATGTGTATTGTAGACACCAACAGCAGTTGGCCTTCTTCATCCGGATCTTCTGGCATGATGATTCCCAGCTCCCTCAGGTGGGCCTGGGGGGTCGTTGGAGCCAGGCGCCAGGCGCCAGGAGGGCCTCCCTCTCAGCCTACCAATTATCCCTATTAAAAGGATTGGATGACCCCGATGTTAGGGATAAAGTCTCTAACATTGTTGTATTAATTTTCAAACGCATCGAAATGAATCAGGCAGAAGCAGGGATCCTTTTTCTCTTACGCAGCCAAGACCGGGTGGTCTGGCGCGCTGCTCAAAACCAACTCCGTTCCGCTTTCCGGAACTGTTTATTTATCACCTTCGTAGCTCCACCTCTTGACCCAGTGACATCACAATACTTTTAGGGCGCAAATATCGCTGCCCACCAGATGGGACTGTTCTTTACCTAACAGTTACATTAAACAATATGAAAATAAGCAAAATAACTCTAACACCCGACTGTTCTTTCAATTTAACCAAGAGTGCCCGATGGCCTTGTTGGGTTTTACGTCTGACTGTCATCAGATGATGCGTTATTAGAAATTAGCAGCAGTCATCACAAAACATGGAACAAATGCCTCCCTTTCAGTTAGCAAAGAGTCAAGAGCAATACAATTCCAGTAAGTGACCAGTGTAGTAGAAAATTTAGCATGAATGGCTTAGAATCCGTTGCACATGAAATTGGTTGACCTCTGGATACACATAATTAATCAAATTAATGTTTTTGTTTGGGTAATCCAAAGAGAAATTTAAATTCTGTAATTTTGTCAGATAATTTCGTCATCCGAGACGTCTCTAGGGATTCGAATCACATTGGTTTGTGCTCTTTCAAAAACCTATCGCCTATTATCTAATGCAGTGTTTCCCAACTTTTTTGAGCCGCGGCACATTTTTTACATTTACAAAATCCTGCGGCACACCACGAACCAAAATGACACTCTAACACAGTACATATTAGATTAGATGACCTTTATTAGAATACATATAGTTAATAATATAGTTTTTAATGTATTTATACTTGGTGGGAAACCTGGGGCTGTATCGATGAACACAAAATGGATATTCTGGCAGTAATGGCAGAAAGACACACACGAAGCTCTTCCTCAACAGCTCTCAGTCTCTCTCTGTTTTTAGTTCTTATCGCCATCGAGCTTGAGAAGCTCAGCTCACACAGATATGTGGTTGAAAACGGGAGCAATGTCATGGGACAATGGGGAACTCCTTGGCAACCAAAAGGAAGATCAGCAAAGTTTAGCTTTAAACCACGATCTTGTTTCGGATCAATGAGTTCCTCTTCTCCTTTAAAGTCAGGTCCTTTCCACCACCGAATTCTGAGCTGTGTGGGTTCCTAACCCAGTCAAGGCATTCTGTGAAGGCTGAATAGAAATAAAATGACAACTTCTCCTCAAGAATTTTCAAATGTGTGCAAATCACCTCGCACATTGCAGCAGTGCTGCAATCATGCAGTTTCTCGCTGCAAATGTTGTTGCCAGAGCTGCACCTTTAAATGGAATCCGTTCATTTTATCAGTAAGCAGGTTTTCATTTCGGCCTTGCATCCGTGTGTTCAGTTCATTCAGATGGTGAAATATATCAGACAGGTACGCCAGCATTGAGTAATCGGACCTCTCGTTTGTCAGAAAAACTTTAAGTTCTTCTCGTAGCTCATACACACGGGCCAGCACTTTGCCGCACGACAGCCACCGGACCTCCATGTGGAACAATAAAACTTTTTGCTCCGCTCCCACTTTAGCTATCTCTTTGGCCGCGTCAGGGACGAGCAGCTCATTTACAATGGCTTTACAAGCTGGCAGTATTCATGTTTCTCATTGTTTGTACGTAAGCGTACAAAATAGTCCATCGGCTTGTTTTGAATGGAAGGGTGTTTTTTGGAGATGGCGTTTGAGCTTGCTTGGCACCATGGAGTTATTGGATAGCTTCTCACCACACACCAAGCCCAGCAGAATCAGTGCCGTTGCATCCCCGGTGAAAGTAAATCCAAATGAGAGATAGCTTTCGCTGTATTGCCTCGAGCTCACCGTCTTTTCTTTTTTCTTTTGTCGACCACTCATACTAGGGCCTTCATCTGGATCTGAATTGTGTCCTGGGCCCTGTTCGACATTTGCATTTTCTCTTCTCAAAAACGTCTCCATCACTTTGCTCATCTTGCTGTGATCCCAAACTGCCACTGTCAGGTGCCGCGACAAGGATGACCCTCCTTAAAGGGGAACCAAAGCACTCACAAAGTGTAAGTAGGCAAAAGCCAATGCATGAAGAATTGTTTTTTTGGGAAATATTTGTTTTCTGATTTTTAATAAATGCGCGTTTTTTTATCTGCCACACTCTAAATGCAGCGCAGTTGGGTGACGTTTATTTTGAAGTGTGCGCTCTTATTTTGTACTGCAAGGAGAAGTTGCTGTACTAGAGTTAGCGGCAGAGAGGAACTAAGCAACACTGTGCTCAGGTGCGACGCTGGAGAGCGATCTACGGGCGGCACACACACTTTATTACAGCACAGCCACCCGACAAGGATTAATTGGGTGATATTAGAAGAAGAAAAAATAAATAAAAAGTAGGTGATATTAGAAAATTTCTCACGGCACACCTGACGATCTCTCGCGGCACACCGGTTGGGAAACACTGATCTAATGTACCTAAATCCACTATGAAATATGTTCCATTATCAAACCTATCCTATCCTATTCTTAAAGTTTGTTTCACATTTTATTTCACACACACATCAAAATATTTAAAAATGTCTATCATCTGAGGGTGCCGCCAGAGACAAATCCTTCATCTTTTTCACATCCATATCTGTGTGTCAGACACCAAACCCTACCAGGACAAGCCGAAAGTACAGTAGTTGAAGACAAAATTCACAGTCAATTATTTTTATATATTAAGATTCCTACATTTACAGAAATATACATACACATATGTACTTCATAGATACTATATACTATAAGATTCCTTAAAATGTTCGTAGTGTATGTGCAATCTAAAGTAATACACCATCTGCATTATTAGATATTCTGGATTTATTTTGTTGACTTGCCATGAACGGTGAAAGAAGAGAGGCAGAAAAAGCTGCCATTGGTGATAGATTTCTGCACGGTAGCTTAACCAAATTATTTGAACAGATTCCTATTAATAAACCGTAAAGGAAATAAATAAGTAAACTTGCCTTCTTGTTGACAGATAGATGAAAAAGTACATGTCTGTATGCTAAGTACAAAACTACAGCCATCAAATGCTAAAATGTTCATGGACACATCAGGTCTGCCCTAATAATCTTCAGACATATTTTATATTTATTATTTAAAATCAGTACTTTATGAGCCAGACTACATCAACCGATGTGAGAGACTTTCTAGAGCAGCTAATAGTGCTGTCAATTGACGATCATTACCGTAGGCCTTTAGTCTAACATTAGCATATTTCTGCTAACAGAAATTGTTCAACCTTTTGATTTTGTTTTTTCTTAACGTAAAGCATTTGAAATGCCAAATTTATATTATTGAATTAAAACGAAAAGACTGTTAAAAAGGAATGACAGGGAAAGGCTAGGGAAAGATTTAGAGACCCAGGTTATGAACCAATGAGACACAGCGAAAGCAGAGGGCCAGAAAACCAGTGCCCAGCAGGTCCCCAAGAGCCGTCAAGTAGGGGATGGAGAAGTTGTCAGGGTCCAGACTCCGTCTCCACATCACTCGGATAATCAGGTCAGCAGCATAAATGAGGATGGTCACCTAGAGGGATAAGAAAACTGAGCTGAGAAAACTTCCAAGTGTATATGGGAAAACAGGTGAGCGAGACAGAGATGGGAAGGATATTCAGCATGTTAGAGTGCTGAAGGATAGAGATGGCAACATGTTGACAGAGGCCAGTAGTGTGTAGGAAGATGTAATAATTATTTTGAGAAATTGATGAATGATGAAAATGAGAGAGAACGAAGGGGAGTAGAGGCACCTGTTGTGGACCAGGAAGTTCCAAAGATTATCACGAGTGAAGTTAGAAACGCAATAAAGAGGATGAATAATTGAAAGGCAGTTGGACCGGACGACAAACCTGTGGAGGTATGGGAGTGCCTAGGAGAGGTAGCTGTATAGTTTATAACGGGGTTGTTTAATACGATCCTAGAGGGGAAGAAGATGCCAGAAGAATGGAGGAGAAGTGTTCTGGTACTGATTTTCAAGAAGAAGGGAGACATACAGAGTTGTAGAAATTATAGGGGAATAAAGCTGATGAGTCATACGATGAAGTTATGGGAAAAGGTGGTCGAGGCCAGAAGTAAATATTTACAAGCAGCAGTATGGCTTTAATCCACTGAACAGCAGACACTACATTGCTCTGTTTGTGTCTTGGTATTTTGTCTTTCGGGTGGACCAGCATCTGCCTCAGTGTATTGCCAGGTTTGAAGTGTATGGGAATCTTCTGTTTACTGAAAATTCTCTTGACTTTTTCAGAAACACCAGCAATGTAGGGGATGATAACTGGTACCCTTTGTCTTCCCTATCCTGTTCATTGTTGTTTTTGTTGTTAAATTTGTTGGTCTTGACAAATGCCTAGTTCAGCTTGCCACACGTCTTAAGAGTTAAGAGCATTCCAGATGTGTTTCTGCTCTTTGGCCTTTCCTTTGTTTCTGGTGGGGATGTTCTAGTACTGTCCTGGAACAAAGTCATTGAATGCAGATCTGGTGCCACTCATCATTGGTCACGATTGTAAAAAGCTCTACTTTCAGAGGATGAGTGTCTTTCCAAGCTAATCACCATATATCCATTTTTATGATAATTTAAAATGAAGATCTATAATACATTTTGTGGTAAGGTGACATGAAAACATCTGACATGCGTGTATGAGATTGCATCAGTTCACCTGCAGCAGAGCAGCACAAAGGTAGCAGATGGTGAAGGCTACAGAAATGGGTGCCTCTTCACCCTGTAACAGAAAGATGGCCGAGAGGAAGATCAGGTGACCGGGGACAACCAGCATCAGAAGCACCCTTGCTGACTTGGAGTTCAACCCTGGAACAAACAGTGAAGAGCTTTAGTTTGGCAAACAGACATGCTCTCTGCTGTGATTTGCAGCTAACCGAATGTCTAGATCTGTGAAATGTGAATAAGCTCTAAGCCTAGTTTGAGAAGTCCGAGTATGGATGTCAGACACCATATAAGTTTGTGTAAACACTCACTGTAAAGAGCCATTCCAGCACCTATTTAACAAGCTCCTTGGGATATTCTGCTGCTGGTCTTGTTATGGCAAATGTTTTAAGGTTTCCCATCAGTCACATTGTCATCTATCAGTTGGTCATGCTCATAGCCTTACTATAATACCTCCATGTTACACAATATTTTCAGAATCAAAATCAATTTATTTGCCATTGTCAGTGACAGGATTAACAAACTAGGAATTTGTCTTGGTGCAATCGTGCAACATGAAACATAAAATAAAGAAAAATAAAAAATGTAAAACTACAGCGCTATGCAATAGGGTATGCAGTAAAAATAGACTAAGCGAAAAAACATGAACAAAAAAACACCAGAATCAAGAGTGGATCCACAGATATACATCAGCAGTAGTAAAAAACTAACACAGTGCAAGTGGCCGCTTACTAAGTGTTAATGAGGCAGATACAGAATAATTAAGTGTTCAAGAGTCTGGTCCAAATGGACCGTAGCCTCTTGCCTGAGAGGAGAGGGACAAACAGACTGTGACCAGGGTGAGAAGGGTCGGCTGTGATCTGACCTGCACGCCTCCAGGTCCTGGAGACATACAGGTCCTGAAGAGATGGCAGCTTACAACCTTTGCCGCAGCACACACAATACACTGTAGTCTGTATCTGTCCCTGGTGCAGGCGTACCACACGGTCATAGAGGCGGTGTGGACGGACTGAACGACAGACATCTTTGTTGGCATCTTGAGTTTCCTCAGCTGAAGCAAGAACATCCTCTGCTGAGACTTCTGGATGAGGGACCTGATGGTCGGCTCCCACTTGAGGTTCTGGGTGATGGTGGTGCCCAGGAAGCA
The DNA here is from genome assembly GCF_040956055.1 of Brachionichthys hirsutus. Classification (NCBI taxonomy): domain Eukaryota; kingdom Metazoa; phylum Chordata; class Actinopteri; order Lophiiformes; family Brachionichthyidae; genus Brachionichthys; species Brachionichthys hirsutus. Next base: position 2,254,373 of record NC_090898.1, read on the forward strand.
GAAAGAGTCCACGATGGAGACGGGGGTAGGGGAGTCTGTGAGGGCGAGGGGGGACGGTGGGTTCCACGATCATCTCCACTGTTTTCTGGCTGTTCAGCTCCAGATTGTTGCTGCTACACCAGGACACCAGCCGGTCCACCTCCCTCCTATAGGCTGACTCATCACCGTCCGAGATGAGCCAGATGAGGGTGGTGTCGTCCGCAAACTTAATCAGTTTAACAGACCGATGGCTGGAGGTGCAGCAGTTGGTACACAGAGAGAAGAGCCAGGAAACTCGGAGTGTCCGAGACCGTAGTCCCCAGTCCCCGCACATGCTGCCTCCGGTCCGTCATGAAATCAGTGATCCACCTGCAGAGGGGGTCGGGCACATTGAGCTGGAACAGCTTTTCCTGGGAGGATAGTGTTGAAAGCAGAGCTGAAGTCCACAGACAGGATGGAGGAAGCTCATTTCAGGTGCTTTTATACGCAACCTTGTTCTTTTGCTCACTCCCCAAAGCTCGTGACCACTGGTGAGGGTAGGAACGGCGATCGACCGGTAAGTGCAGAGCTTTGCCTTTTGGCTCAGATCCTTGTTCACCTCGACGGATCGGCACTGCGCCGACGTTTATCGCTGTCTATCTCCCGCTCCATAAAGCGTCTCGTTCAGTGTTTACCACAAACCAAAACCTTGTAGACCATTTTTGCCAGAACATTACCACCAAAAATAAACTTTATGCAGGGAAAATGCGTGGACGGGCAGAACGCAGACACACGGGGAGTCATGTCAGCTGGCTGCTCTCAGCAGCGGCTCGACTCGGCGCGTCTCACGGATGGCAGAGCGTCTCACCCGAACTCTAAGGGAGAGCCCAGACAGCCTACGGAGGAAGCTCATTTCAGCCGCTGGGAAATAGAACTTTAGTACAGAAATGTTCTTCTCAATCCGATAGAGGAATATTTTCAGCGGGGTGGCACCGGGGGTTGTCAGGGCTTAGTTGAGGGTGGCAATGGCCACCCCGGCCACCCCTCTGGCTCCGCCACTGTCTCTGAGTGCTTAGTTTGCCTAGTTTGTTCAAAAAATCTTTTTGGAAGTCACCTTCCGCTTTGTTGAAATACCCAATGTTTTATGCACATATGTTCCAGGTTGTGTTCAGCATAGCTGTGTTACCTGAGGAGAAAAAGGAGATGCAGGGATTGGGCCAGTGCTGCCTCATCTTGTATGGCAGCACTCCTGGGATGGACCAGAAATGCAGGAAGGTTGAGATCCTGCTGGCCTGGATGGCCACCAAGTTACCACCCACTCCTACACACGAAAAGGAAAATACTACCAGAAAAATCACATATACAATATCAGACAAACTTGTTTTCCAAATCTGGTTGATTTAAGGACAATATACCGTAATTCCCGGTGTATAAGCCACTACTTTTTTCCAATATTTTGAACCTTGCGGTTTATGCAATGACGCGGCAAATTTACGTATATTTTCCCACTTTCGTTACAAGCCGTGTTTCGTTAAAGCCTATTTATTTTTGTTACGAAATTAGATGACGAGGCATTTGGCTACCTGAAGACAGTCATAGTTACTCCCGCCGTTTTCCCGTGCTTCATTGAATTTCTTCACTTTGACACTTTGACATTCAGAGCACTGGGCAGAAATCACATCGCGTCAACAACCCCCGTGGGCCTTCGCGATGCTTTGTTTTAATTAAACAGTCGGATTCCCGTGGTCCGAAACCAGTTCTAAGTCAGCTGCTAGGTGCCTGCCGGGGGTCGGGCCCCGCTCGCGCAGGGCTTTCCCCCCGGGTGGGCGCCGTAGCTGGGGAGATCCGCAAGAAGGGCCCGGCGCGTGTCCAGAGTCGCCGCCGCCGGACCCGGTCCCCGCCGCCTGCCCGCCATCCGCTACGCGGTGTCGGACGCGCCGCCCCGCGGGGAAGGAACCCGCCCCTCGACCTCCCGGGCGTCCCCACCCCTGCCGCACCGCGCTCCCGCGGACGGAGGATGAGGGGCACGGGGGCAAGGGTGACGGGGACACCCCGCCAGGCGGGCGCACGCGCCGCGCAGCCTCCGACAGGCGGAGAGGGGAGGGCGACGGGGCGACTGCTCCCCCAGCCGCGGCTCGAGCCGGGCCCGACCGACCCAGCCCTTAGAGCCAATCCTTATCCCGAAGTTTCGGATCTGATTTGCGGACTTCCCTTGATCTAACATGCCAGAGGCTGTTCAGCTTGGAGACCTGCTGCGGATATCGTTACGAGCCGTGTTCCGTTAAATATCATTTGTTTCAATGTACCGGTAGACACCTGCAGTTTACGAATATGTGCGGCTTATTTTTGTACAAAATAAATATTTTTTTAAAATTCAGTGGGTGCGGCTTTTTCAAAGGTGCGCATAATAGTCCAGCAATTACGGTAATCCGTGGGAAAGAAAGTGTGCTTGGTGACGTTTGTCCAACAATCAGATAATCTACTTGTCATTATATCATCACTTAAACACAAATTATCTCAGGCAATGACACAGGACTGGCTAAGATGCGGTCTGTCCAGAGTTTAGCAGAGAGCAGAGTTTATGAACAGAGACAAAATCACAACAGAAATTATTTTTAATTAAAATTAAAAAAAAATAGACTAGGGGCGGCTCGGTGGCGCAGTGGTAAGCACTGTTGCCTCACAGCGAGATGGTCGCAGGTTCGTCTCTAGCTTGTGGCCATTCTGTGTGGAGTTTGCATGTTCTCCCCGTGTCCGCGTGGGTTCTCTCCGGGTTCTCCGGCTTCCTCCCGCCTCCAAAGACATGCAGCCTAGGCTGATTGGTGACCCTAAAATTGTCCGTAGGTGTGAGTGTGTGTGTGTGTGTGGCTGGTTGTCTGTCTCTGTGTTGCCCTGCGATGAACTGGCGGCTTGTCCAGGGTGTCCCCTGCCTCTCGCCCATTGACTGCTGGGATTGGCTCCAGCTTGGCCCGTGACCCGATAGCGGAATAAGCGGTGAGAAAATGTAATGAAAAAAAAAAAAAAAAAATAGACTATTAGAAACATGATAATTTGATGGACATTTCTCAAAATTTGAGGCCATGCTTTTGGAACACAAACTTATTCACCCAAATACATATTTATGTTTACTGGCAGAATACAATATTTATCAGCTATTTTCAATAACCAATCGCACATGAACAATAAAACACACATCATAGTGTTTTTACCAAATGGAACACAAAATGCCAATTTTATTGACTATCATAGTCCCAGAACTCCATATTGACAAGCTTTACTTTCAGAGCCCAGCCCCCCCCCCCTCCCAGCCTGTCCAGGATGAAACACTGCTGATAAAGAAATGAATGTTGGCACTGTGTTTTAACATCTGATTTACAAATGTGTGCTCTTGTGAGATGATTCAAATACTGAGTCAATAAAAGTAAAATGTGTTCAATGTGGAAAAATCTTAAAATCTGACTTACTGACTTACTGAACCTGTTCCTGTTTCATTTGAGCAAAAACTGCTGCTAAATGGTGGCTGTCACCACTAAATCTAGCACACAGTAGGGGTTGAATAATTTATATAATATACAGTGCAACTATATACAACTTGATTCTTTATGTCAAAACAAGCAAATTGTTTTAAGCTATCTGCTGTTGATAAAACGCCACAGATGTTTTGTTCTGCAAAGCAGCATAAATACTTATGTGGATAAAATAAGGGATATAAGATTTGATTTAATCCTCTCATCCTGGTGTGATGGCATTAATTCCCTCAAAGCCACATTTCTGCTCAGAGCACAGCAACAATCTGATGCAAAATTGTCCATCCAAATTTTGTCACTGACAAAAGTATTCATAGTTATTCGCTAACAGTCGTCCCACATGTTCCATGACCCCCCGTGATAGGTGAAAATCCACGAATTAATGACACCATATTTTTATTTTATTATTTACGTGTATTTTTACCCTCGCCGAAGGGGAGGTGAGGGTATGGCAATTGGGTCCCTTTGTTTGTTTGTCTGTCTGTCTGTCTGTCTGTTTGTTTGTTTGTTTTTATGTTTGTATGTCCGAGCGCATAACTCAAAAACTAGTAACCCAATCGACTTGAAATTTCTACACAAGCAAGGTTCTGTCCGTGGCTCGGTCCTCCCTGAGAATAACGTTGATCCGGATCTGAATCCAGATTCTAGAATTATTTTTACATCTGGAATTGTGCCTGTGCTGTAAACTGCCACTTTAAGAGGGAGGGACACGAATGGCATGATGGGAAAAAGAGTCCAGAAGGAGTCTTGTAGTACGTTCCGGATCAGCAAGCTAGAGCAGGTTTGGCCCCTCTGATCCGGAAGCCCTGTTTACTGTCTCACAAGATCAAATAGTCTTTTGGAGGTGGGGTCTGCAATCTCTGATTGTCTTTCTAGTTACCTTTAAGAAACCCTCCCTCCCTGTCTGTTATCAACCCACCCACATGCCTACAGACACTTTTGTATTCGAATACAGTTAACAGTAGTGTTGGGGCGACAGTGGCGCAGTGGTTGAGAGGGTCGTCCTACGACCGAGAGGTTGGCGGTTAGATCCCCGGCTCAGGCGCATGTGTACACTGTCGTTGTGTCCGTAGGCAAGACACTTCACCCGCATTGCCCGGGCGTATGCGTATGCTGCGACCAGCAGCAGTTCAAACTGCTGCAAACCAAATTGCCCTCCAAGGGACAGATTAATAAAGTATTGTATTGTATTGTATTTCTTATGCACTTAAACAATGTCAATGCTACCTGTAATTTGAATCCTGAATTAGTTATACCGTGCAGTAATTACGTCCACCGACGCAAGGCGGAGGTTATGTAATCAGCAGCGTTTGTCTGTCTGTCTGTCTGTCCGTCCTTCCATCCATCCGTCTGCTAGCAAGATAGTTCAAAAGGTTCTGGACGGATCTTGAACCAGAAACAGATAATTACATTTTGGTGACAATCCAGACGAGATCCTGGATTCTGGAGCAGTTTGATTCCGTCGTGATATATTCAACAGGCAATTGAAGATGAATATCATGTTGTGGGTGATTAATGATACACTTAGAACCAAATTTCAGTGAAACATACTGAGAAGCATTAATGTTCTTTTGTGAGAGTTGGATTGTGCAATCAACTCAGTGGCTGGCCAAAATAACAAAATGTGTACCTTCAAATAACAGGAAATAAATGTAACTTCAACGGACCACTGTGTTATCCAGTCTTGCTCTGCTTTGTCTCTATCCCTGTATTTACTCTACAAATTATTTTGTATTTGCCAGGATTCAACATTTGAAAAGATTCAAATCTTGTTTTAAGTTCATTATTTTCTGAACCACTTATCCTTTTTAATCTTGTATTTCAGATCCCAGTTTTTGCATACATCAACATAATCTCATTGGCATTAGTGTTGACATTAAATCTTTTGCCATATCATTTTAATATTCTTCATGTGACATGGATAGTTTAGATTAATCTGTGCTTGGAGTCTCAGGCAGCAGATTAATAGAAGAATCTGTACCGTGTTACTGTACAAATACTGCAGCACTGTAATAATCTCGGGGCAACAGGTCACTATCAACAATATTCATGAATTGTCAACAACATCCAATAATTGGCTAAAATACTTACTAAAGTTGAATGCCTACACCCTGTGGCAAGTATCTTAAAAAACAAACAAACAATCAGCTCACCATTAATCACCGGCGTAAAGACAGCCATTCCCTGAAAGTTGGGATCACTCACTGTCTTATCCAGGATAAGTCCTCCAACACTGAAAATCACATGACAGAAAGAATCAGATCCGCATGCTTTAAAAAGAGAATCAAAGGTGCTTGAATGCAGACCTGCTAATAGACATGGCTACTATAACAGGCTGCCACCCTGAGCGCAGAATCTCCCTGATTTGAGGGCTCTGTCGGGCCACCAGTAGCCATACTGGGATCAGAGCCAGGAAAACCAGACACACCAATGTGGACAGGTACCATATATCTGCCGGTCAAGAAAAGTCAGATGATGTCCAAAAAATGAGAAATAAATCAATTGTGCAAAATAAGTGTAAGAATGGACAAACAGCTTGAACGAAGTCAAGTTTATTTGTTATTAAGTGTTCTATCTCATGTTACAAGGAGTTTAGCTCTAGTTCTATGATGGTAGACATCCAAGATATATATTTCAGAAGGTAGAAATTATGTAACACACTGTCTGTAGGTGTTACAGGTTGCTCATAACTAGATATTGGTGGGCAATTTACAAAATTACCTTGACAAAAGCTGAAAGATGTTTTATACAGTGGAAGCTCGGTTCGCAAACGACTGTCATTGAACAACTCTGTTTTCGACCAAAAATATGGACGGAAAATAATCATAATTAAAGCCGCAAGCGGCGTTGTAGGCCCTCGCCGGCCGACAGGCTGATGAGCTGACCCGCCGACGCACGCCGCTTTTGTCCTGAGTGCTTCACAAGTGTTTAGATTTGAGTTGCATTAGTAGCTCACAGTTTAGTCAAATCGTTATTTGGATTACATGGCCATCTGCCATCAGGAGTTTCAATCCAATATGGCTGCCTTCCTGTGTGTCTGGGGGCGTGGCCATAATATATATATTTTTTGCCCTGACATGACGCATGTGTGTACCGAATTTCGTGGCTGTCCGACAAAGTTGATGTCGGACCGCCCATAGGCACAATGCATTGTGACTTTTGTAGGTGGCGCTAGCGCGCCACTTTTTCATGCCCAATTTTGAAACACATAAAATAATTAATTTTTCGCCGGTTCTGAGCTTGGTTCAAAGTTTGGTGAGTTTTCAAGCATGTTCAGGGGGTCAAATTGCCGTTTAAACAGCAGAACAAAGAATAAAGAAAAAAGAAGAATAGGGGTTTTTTTTGCCCTGACTTGACGTATGTGTGTACCGAATTTCGTGGCTGTCCGACAAAGTTGACGTCGGACCCCCCATAGGCTGTGCTCGTCAACTTTGTCGAGGGTCGTCAACTTGTCGTCTTCTGCGTTGCAAAAGCAATAGCCCCTTACGCCTAGGATAGGCGCTCGGGCCTAAATATGAAAATGACGTGCGTGTCTCGGATCTTGCTACACAGTATGGTATTGCGAAATCAAATATTTCGACTTTTTTTTAAGAAGAGAGAATGAAAAATAAAACCAAGAAGGAAAATTACCCAGTCATTTTATGGAGAGGGCCTCCCTTTCAATTAAATAACCCTTCCCTCCCTTCACGTCCCTCCCAACACCGCAGCCAGAATGGTATGTAAATGAAGAATTGTATTAAATTAACTTTTATTCTGCTTTTTCTTTCATACTATTTACACTTTCATGTGTTATCTGTGTTTTAGATACAAGTAATTACATATTAATCTAACTGTAGGCATGTAAATTTGCATTTAATTGGTGCATAGGAACAGATTAACCTAGTTTCCACTATTTTTTATGGGAAATATAGTTTCGGTTTGAGAACAAATCTGTTTTCAAATAGTAATACGGAACTAATTACCGTATGTATATATTCTTTCTATTCTATTATGTTATGTTATATTATATATGACAGCAGAGGTCCCACTGTACTGGTAATTAAACACACTACGCTGTCATACTTCAGTGCTGATACATGCCTTGACGAGCTGTCTGAAAACACAGACATGACTTTTGTTCCCGTCTTGTGTTCTGGTAATCGGCAATAGAAACACGAAAGTGCTTTATGTAATGGTCAAAATGTTTCCTCAGATTTGATTTATTATTAATAATAAAAACACATTTCCTTCCTCACCTCTATGCTCATAGAGTGTGGTGCTGACCCTGGCCAGCAGTGACAGTGTGATCAGATCACCTAGGCTGGCAGCGATGGGGGTAGCCACGTTGTCCGGGTTGATCCCCACCTTCCTGGAGCCAATAACCACTCCAATCATCACCACGCCTTTGGGAACATAGGAGAAACGTGTTATTCTTGTCATGGTCTCCCGTGTGTTTTGCTTCTGACAATTTCTTTCAATATCTCGCAGTGTGGGTGTTGCCGTGGGAGAGTCAGCTGAACGACTGGATACAGTGGCGTGCTCAGACATTTTGGGGGGGGGGGGGGGGGGGGGCAGGTGCTCAGTGAAAAAAAGGGCAGCATTCATGTCGTTAATGTATAGGAGGAACAGTAACGGCCCTAGAATGCTTCCTTGAGGAACCCCACAGCTCACCGGGAGGGACGAGGACAAGGTTCCGTTTATGTCCACCATTTGTTCTCGTCCCTCAAGGTACAATTTCATCCAGTTTACTGATGTGCTATCAAAACCAATCACCCAGAGTCTACTTCACGCTCCACGTCAGTCTGCGGGAGGTTGGGTGTGATGTCCTCGGTGCGTGTGCTCCAGGTGCTGCTGCTCCAGGTGTTGTTGTGAGCGGCGTCGAACGGAGTCTCCGTAAAAGTAGAATTCGCGTCTCCTGGTCCCGGGTTTGGGTGTATATTTCCAGACAGAAGTAAACTCAAACAAACTATTTTACTTACTGCCCTGCCGTCCAGCTGGTGCGTGTTTTCCTCCTGGCAGGAAACCACTTCAACTCGCCCAGAGTTTTAAAATGCGCTGAAGTAGCGGCGCACGGAAAAGGTAATTTTTTTTCCGATATCCTCAGTAAATGTACTTCTTGGGACTCGCTGAAAATTAATCCCTGGAAAGTGGCCGCATAGATCAGCACGAAATAGTTCATTATTTTTAGGATGGTGTTTAGACGAAGATGTTACTTTCTCTTGTAGAGCAGTGATCGAGGTGGAATGCAGGAGCTCGCCCGGAGCTCACCTGCAGTGCGACCGCTCTCACCGGCCATCAAAACATTAGCTTTGTATTACAGCTATCTCTGTTGCTAGTGAGCGGGTTTTCTCCACTGCTGGAGATGTTGTCATGGCAACCAGATCTGTGCTTTCTGCAGAAAATGTGGATAAGTCAATCTCTCCAGCCAAAACCTTTAAGCTTGAATAGTTAGTAGTAGAAGTAGTAACATTTGTCATATTCAGGCTATCGCTGCCAAGTGTTCAAAGTTTACAGTTTTAACTTATTTATTTATAATTTTATTAAGATTTTTAAATTGTTACAATACAATAGTTTTAAAAACAGTCTAATTTATCTCAAATATCACCCAAATGGGGGCCGCTTTTATTTATTTATACAAATTCTATTGTTTGCATGTTTTTTTAATGAAAGCATTTTAACTATTTTTTTTTTTACTAGTCCAGGGTGTAAAAAACATAGGTAGGTGTAAATGTAGGAGCGCATTATAAAGAGATCCAAGTACAGTTATTATTGTGTTTTATTAATGTTTGGACTCTTTAATGCAGCCTCATAGCTAGAATGGGTAGTGTCTCCTGTGTGCCGGTCCCAAGCCCGGATAAATGCAGAGAAGTTGCAGCAGGAATGGCATCCGGCTTAAAAGGTTGCCAGAATTAAGTACCGTAATTCCCGGTGTATAAGCCGCTACTTTTTTCCAATATTTTGAACCTTGCGGTTTATGCAACGACGCAGCAAATTTACGTATATTTTCCCACTTTCGTGAGCTTCCTGTAATATTCTGAACACCGGACTTCCTGCTGCCAAAAAACTGAGCAAGTCGCAACATCCAGCGTGATTTGATCTTCCCATCATTCTTATTACGGCAGTCATTTTGTCACCCGCATCATGGCAAAGACACGGAGAAATGCGCACGATGCGGCCATCAAATTGAAGGCGATCGATCTGGCAGTTGTTAAAGGAAATCGAGCCGCTGCACGGGAACTTGGCCTTAACGAGTCATTGGTAAGACGTTGGAAACAGCAGCGTGAGGAACTGACTCGGTGCAAAAACTCGACATCAGCATCAATCGCGCATTTAAGGTTGCATTCAGTGGGAGGCTTGGATGACAAGTGGGGAGAAATCCTTCACTAAAACGGGGCGCATGAGAAGAGCAATTTATGGCCAGGTCTGCCAGTGGGTCCTGACGGCATGGAGCGGGATAACGAAATCCACGATCATTAACGGGTTTCTAAAGGCTGGACTGCTGCGTGATGAAGGAGAGGGCAGCTCAGCGGGGAATTTGCCTATTTATTTTCGTTACGAGCCGTGTTTTGTTAAAGGCCTATTTATTTTCGTTACAAGCCGTGTTTCGTTAAAGCCTATTTATTTTCGTTATGACCCGTGTTTCGTTAAAGCCTATTTATTTTCGTTATGACCCGTGTTTCGTTAAAGCCTATTTATTTTCGTTACGAGCCGTGTTTCGTTAAAGCCTATTTATTTTCGTTACGAGCCGTGTTTCGTTAAAGCCTATTTATTTTCGTTACGAGCCGTGTTCCGTTAAATATCATTTGTTTCAATGTACCGGTAGACACCTGCGTCTTAGGAATATGTGCGGCTTATTTTTGTACAAAATAAATATTTTTTTAAAATTCAGTGGGTGCGGCTTTTTCACAGGTGCGCATTATAGTTCAGCAATTATGGTATGCAATCAACTAGACGGTTGATTTGCTGTGGCGACTCCTGACGGAACAAGCCGTAGGAGCAGGAAGAAGAAGAAATAGTGTCGGGGGGGCTAATATTGGCCCGAATATAACACGACCCCGGATATAATACGACCCCCTCTTTTTCAAGACTCAAGTTTGAGAAAATACTTTTTGAACACCAATTTCAATTTTTATACAGAAAATAATTACAGTACATCCGAAACAAATGATTATAACAATAAATTCGAGAGAAAAAGCATGTTATTGTGCCACATTCAAATCATGCAAAAACTGTCTCACATCTTAATATCTGAACATTTAAATATGTGAACTAAAGTGCAATCACATTTGTAAATGAATGGCTTCTGGTTTTTAAAATGTTAATAAACCAATCTACTGTAATAAAACAACAAAATTGCAATAACTGCATGAACCATCAAAGTGAAGTCTAACTGGGGAGATCGTTGTTCTCCAGCGCCTCCGGGGTTAACTTCCAGACCACGCTGGGGACGAAGGCTGAAGCGCAGCAACTCTGTTTTTGTTTTCCTGTAGCACCTTGCACTGATGCTTATTTCTTTCGTACTTTGCAATAACTGCATGAACCATCAAAGTGAAGTCTAACTGGGGAGATCGTTGTTCTCCAGCGCCTCCGGGGTTAACTTCCAGACCACGCTGGGGACGAAGGCTGAAGCGCAGCAACTCTGTTTTTGTTTTCCTGTAGCACCTTGCACTGATGCTTATTTCTTTCGTACTTTGACACACAAAAAAAAACATAATAGCTGAGTGAAAAAAGCCTTCACTGAAATATTTGAAGCCCCTCTGTTTGCTCCTCAGCGAAATATTGTTATCCTTGAAAAACATGACAGAGAAATCGCCAGGGAGATCTGTCACCTTTGCCATTGTACTTCACGTGCTTTCATCCATTTTGGTCAAATATTGTCTTCAGGGAGGCGCATGTCACTGAAAGCCAATTGTTCCGTCTATGTCAAAGCAAATGGAGTAATTGGCCTTGAATATGGACATTACCAAGTCCCTTTCTATAACTGTTGCCAGGTGCTATAGGTCTCTTTCTTTCACCAATGATGCATGAACATCTTTAAAGCATCTTTTGTCCAAATTAAATTATAATTAAATTTTAATGGCTGGAGATGCACACTAGGACTGGATAAATGCAGTCTCTGATTAATTGAAATTTAATAAGTAAGTCCACTGTGCTCAATTTAATTTTAACGTTCAATGTTTCTCATAAAGTATCACCTTTGGGTGACTTCTGCAATGATTTGAGGGATCATTGTGCTTTTGTTACTTGTAGGAACACTAAAATACCAAAACATAAACTATCCATTATATGCAAGAAGTCTTTGGTTAGTTGGGGGGTTATAGGTATGTTACTAGGGGTTCTTTAAGGAAAGCTTTGTAAAAAGTGTAAATAAACATGTACTTATGAGGAAATTGAGAGTGAAGGGACAATAACATTTAATTGAAATGACAAATGAGGATGGCAATTTTCAAAACTAAATCAGGACTGAGTGAACTCACTATACTGTAGCTGCATTTGAGGCATGCAGACAAATCTACAGCCGAGTGTAGAAAAGTATTTTAATTCACAGCTGTCGATCTGAAACTAGAGAACAATGAAAGCATCCCATGTTACTAACCTAAGCTGAGAGCCGCTATGAAGGCAGTGGTGATGCTGCTGGCACAGAGAACAGCAGCCTGGTCGAGCTCAACGCCCCCTCGAGAAATTGCCCCTAAAGACACAGCTGCCACCGCTGCAAGAAAGCCCACCACAGTCGCCTGGATCTGAAAATGGCGAGGCATTGTCATGATCTATGACATGCTGTACATTGACAGTAGTATGTTGGAAATGGCTCCATCATCTTACACTACAAAGGAGTGAAGAAATGAATTAGACTGTAAACATCTCAAAAAATGAGCTCAATGACTCACTTCTATTAACTCAATAGAGCACGTTACCTGTATAAGGGCCAAATTGCTGCACACCATGGTCCACTGTTTATCAGGGTCATCCATTTGGCCTGTGTTTGCCTGAAAGCATGGAGATAACTTCATTTATTTTAATCAGAATGGGTAGATAATGGCAATTCACTAAAAACCTAAAGGACATGTACAACTATTTTAGGATAAAAGTGTAATTATATAATTAGAAAGTTCAATAATGATCACAACGAGAGAGAAAAAAGCTGACAATGTAATATTCATGAGTACTTGATTGTATAATAGTACAGGCACTGCAAGTTTATACTGTATTCCTTTCATACAAACACACTAATATAATTTGCACTATTATTCATAAAGGTTCTACCATTCTCTCCTACTTCCCTTATAACACAAAAAGTTTATTTAAAATCTTGTACACTCAGAACTGTGGATTGTGAATGTATTTTAATCTATCTGTACAGAACAATAAACACACTGAACTCTCAGTCTCCTTACGGCAGTGGACAGACGAGCAGCCAGGGTCATCTCCAGATTGCCCTTGAGTCCAACGAGTGCAGGCACCAGGATGAACACCTCTGTGATCACCTTAAACACCTCCCAGTGCTGGAACACACACATAAGGTTCAAGGTTCAAGGTTACTTTATTTGTACCTGAAGATAGATTTGTTTTGCTGTGAGATAAAGTTAAAACATCCAATATCCATTTAAAACCAGCAAACATACATCTAAAATGTATACCAACCGTTAAAAGTGCTCAAATAACATTTCACCAGCGCCAGTAAAAGCAAGATGTCATAATAAAATAAAATAAAATAAAAAAAATTTGCAAACCACAATAAAAGAAATTACAACACCAGATTTACGACTATGATTAAAATCAAACCCAATAAAAAAAAGAAGGATTATTAAAGCCGCAAGCGGCGTTGTAGGCCCTCGCCGGCCGACAGGCCGTTGAGCTGACCCGCCGACGCACGCCGCTTTTGTCCTGAGTGCTTCGCAAGTGTTTAGATTTGAGCTGCATGAGTAGCTCACAGTTTAGTCAAATCGTTATTTGGATTATATGGCCATCTGCCATCAGGAGTTTCAATCCAATATGGCCGCCTTCCTGTGTGTCTGGGGGCGTGGCCACAATACTTTTTTTTTTGCCCTGACATGACGTATGTCTGTACCGAATTTCGTGGCTGTCCGACAAAGTTGGCGTCGGACCCATCCCCATAGGAGGGGTTGCCATCGTCATGTGTGTGAGAATGTATGTGGCAAATTTGGGACGTTTCCATGCTAATATGCCATTTTCATAAGATTGGTGATTGTTTTGTGTCACACTCATTTGATTAACATGGGGAATGCCGGCCATTGCCACGGCAACACCGTCAAAAGAACAACATGGTTACGATTGAGTTTTCCGACCGGCATGCGGGTTAGATTGTATGTGGCAAATTTGGGACGTTTCCATGGTAATATGTCTTTTTAAATATAATGGGATAATATCGTGTCGTTTGTCATAGACTAACATGGGGAACTTTGGCCATTACCATAGTAACACCGTAAAAACAACAACATGGTTACGATTGGGTTTTTTGATCGGGACCACATGAGGAAATCTTCTGGTAAGTTTCAATAATTTCTGGCAAACTATATTTTTTAATTCCCATTCAATTTTTGTTATCGTTCTCTAGGGGGCGCTGTAATGCTGATTGTCAAAGTTTCCCTTTTAAAGTGTCCAGGTAGGAAGGGTCAATAAGTGTTTAAAATTTGGTTTGGATTGGAGTGTGTGTGTGTGTCTGTATGTGTGTGTTGTTTCGTGTCGGGGGGTGTGTGTGTGTTGTTGAGTGTCGTTTGTGTGGGCGTGGGTGTGTTGGTTGCCCGATGGTTGACTCGCTGCGTTCGTCAACTCGTGTTTGAGGATCTCTGTGTGTGTGCGTGTGTGTTGTTTCGTGTCGGGGTGTGTGTGTGTGCTGTTGAGTGTCGGTGTGTGTGTGCGTGGGTGTGTTGGTCGTCCTCAACAGCATGGCAAATTTGGATGCTGAGGGTTGACGAGCTGCGTCAACTTGTCGTCTTCTGCGTTGCAAAAGCAATAGCCCCTTACGCCTAGAATAGGCGCTCGGGCCTAATAAAGAAAAAACAAAATAACTTTTTTTCTGAGTTTGCGATTTTTACACAAAATACATTTTCGGAATGATCTCGACGAGGGCTACGCGTCTGTGGGGGCACACAGACACACACAAACACGAGTTGACGAGCGCAGCGAGTCAACTCGTGTTTGAGGATCTCTGTGTGTGTGCGTGTGTGTTGTTTCGTGTCGGGGGGTGTGTGTGTGTTGTTGAGTGTCGTTTGTGTGGGCGTGGGTGTGTTGGTCGCCAATGGTTGACTCGCTGCGTTCGTCAACTCGTGTTTGAGGATCTCTGTGTGTGTGCGTGTGTGTTGTTTCGTGTCGGGGTGTGTGTGTGTGCTGTTGAGTGTCGTGTGTGTGGGCGCGGGTGTGTTGGTCGCCCGATGGTTGACTCGCTGCGCTCGTCAAATCGTGTTTGTGGATGCCTGTGTGTGTGCGTGTGTGTTGTTTAGTGTCGGGGTGTGTGTGTGTGCTGTTGAGTGTCGGTTTGTGTGTGCGTGAGTGTGTTGGTCGTCCTCATGGCAACGTTGGATGCCGAGGGTTGACGAGCGCTCGTCAACTTTGTCGAGGGTTGACTCGCTACGCTCGTCAACTTGTCTTCTGCGTTGCAAAAGCAATAGCCCCTTACGCCTAGAATAGGCGCTCGGGCCTAAAAATACAGACTAATGCTTATTCAGCAAACCCACCGCAGTCGGGACAAAGCTATTTTTGTACCGCTGAGTTCGGCACCTTGGCACTAGTAACCTCCGCCCAGAGGCCAGAGACAAAATGACCGTACAGGGGGTGCAGGTCATCCCGTAACACGGAGTCACAAAATGGCACCTACGAAGAGACACGCTTATGACGCAGAGTTCAAACTCAAGGCTATCAGTGGCATGGCGATAGAGCAGCAGCAAGAGAATTAAATAGTAACGAATCAATGGTACGGAAGTGGAGGAAGCAAGAAGATGAGCTGCGCCAAGTAAATAAAAATAAAAAGAGTTTCCGAGGGAACAAAGCGAGATGGATAGAGTTGGAGGACAAAGTCGAACAGTGTGTTGTTGAACAGAGAGCAGAAAGTAGAAGCGTCTTCACAGTCACTACTCGAATGGTGCTTTTGTTTATGAAAAGACGTAATCTCTTCATCCACAAACAAACTATTGTCTCGCAACTGCCAAAAGATTACGAAGAAAAGTTGGGCTCTTTCAGCACATACTGCAAAAGCAAGATTACTGAAAAGAAGATCCAGCCAGAGCACATCTTCAACATGGACGAGGTTCCACTCACATTTGATATTCCTGTGACCCGCACCGCGGAGAAAACGGGGACCAGTACGGTGAATATGCGCACCACGGGGAATGAGAAGTAATTGTTCACTGTCGTTCTCACATGCTGGGGTAATGGATGGAAACTTCCACATGTGGTTACTTTCAAGAGGAAGACCTTACCAACCGAAAACTTTCCAGCCGGCATCGTCATCAAAGCTAACCCGAAGGGATGGATGGATGCAGAAAAGGTGAGTGAGTGTCAAGTTAACTCTTGATGAGTTTTTTTTTTTTTTTTTTTTTTATTTCGACCACGTAAACAACCAAAAATGAAAAAACAATGCCAATACATATACATAAACATAAATACAAATATATACTGTACACACATATGTAAAGACATATTCACACGCAGCACATGTAATATTAATTAACCATAACTCAAACAATAAATATTAACCATAATGCCCTAACTATGCAATTTACGTGAGCGAAAGGGAGTAGGAAGAAGTAAATACTTATTTAACCCTACCCCTTCTAAACTTAAACATATACACTAAACTTAAATATACATTATTTGCTAATAAAGATAGCAATTCACCCCATGTTTGGAGTCACAAGTGATATTGTTAGGTATTGTCCCTGTATGTTTGCAAAATCATTTCTTTGTGCCTTCTTTTAAATAAAGTCAAACTCAACATATTTTTCATTTCATTACTCAGTCTATTCCACAGTCTTACTCCACAGACAGTAATACAAAAACCCTTCTGTGTTGTGCGTATTCTACGGACCATTAGATTTGACATATTTCTAAAATTGTATCCCTGGTGTCTCTCATGGAACATGTTTTGTATATTGTGTGGTAATAAATAGTGTTTTGCCTTATATAAAACTTGAATTGTTTTGTGCTGTACTAAATCAAAAAATTCCAGACTTCGAGATTGCCAGAATAAATCATTAGTGTGTGCTTTATAATCAACATTATGAACGATACGTATAGCTCTTTTCTGCAAAATAAAAATTGGTTGGAGTGCAGTTTTGTATGTGTTTCGCCATATATCCGAACAATAATGTAGATATGGCATGATTAGAGAGTTGTAAAGAATAAATAAAGCTTTATGATCTAATACATGCCGAGCTTTGACAAGGACTAAAATACTGCGAGAGATTTTTGATTTAACATACTTAATGTGAGGTTTCCAGCAAATTTTGTTGTCGATTATTACTAGCAAAAAATTTGTTTCCTTTACTGTTTCAATGTTGACACCATCAATTTGTACCTGATTCTGTATATTATAATCTCCAAAAAACATAATTTTAGTTTTGCTCAAATTTATTGATAATTTATTTTTGTCGCACCATATTTTTATTTTACTTAATTCCGAAGTGATAACATTCAAAAGTTGCTGCAAATTCTCACCCGTACAAAAAATATTTGTGTCATCCGCAAACAAAATACATTTAACCAGTCTGGATACGTTGCATATGTCATTAATGTAAAGGAGAAATAATTTTGGTCCCAATACTGACCCCTGGGGGACCCCACACGTAATTGTCAGTCTTTCTGAAGAACAGTCACCAACCTTAACATATTGCTCTCTATTTTCTAAATATCTTTTAACCCAATTCAAAGCCACACCTCTGATTCCATATAACTCCAATTTCTTAATCAATATATCATGGTTAATTGTATCAAAAGCCTTCTTTAAATCAATGAATATTCCTGCTGCATATTGCTTTTTATCTATTGAATCTGTTATCATTTCTACGAGTTCAGTTAAAGCAAGTGATGTTGAATGTTCTGATCTAAATCCATATTGACTATCAGCGAGTAAGTTATATTTTCCTATAAATTTGTCTAATCTGTAAGAAAATAGTTTTTCTAGGATTTTTGAGAATTGAGGTAGAAGAGAGACTGGCCTATAATTAGTGAAATGGTGACAATCCCCAGTTTTATATATCGGTATAACTTTTGCTATTTTCATACGTTGTGGAAATTGCCCAGTTTGAAATGAAAGATTGAAGATGTGAGTAAGTGGTTTAGAGATCCCTATAATGACCTTTTTTAGCATCTTCATGTCCATATCATAATCATCAGTTGATGTTTTGTTTTTACATTCATTAACCGTATTTATTATTTCATTTTCCTGTATTGCATTTAGAAACATTGAAGAGGAATTTCTTAACTTAACTTGAAGGGTCCACTCATATTTGTCTTAGGTATGTTTTCTGCCAATTGTGGGCCAACACTTACAAAGAATTGATTAAATTTGTTAACAACCTCCTTCATATTATCAATCTTTAAATCATTATCCATAAAGAAATTTGGAAATTTATGCTGTCTCGAGCCATTTCTTATTATCCTGTTTAAAATATCCCAAGTACCTTTCATATTGCCTTTATTCCTTTCTAATATTTTATTATAATAATCCTTTTTACATATCCTCATAATACTCATCAACTTATTTTTATATTTCTTATATTTATTTTCAGCTTCTAACGTTCTGTACTTTAGGAATTCTCTATATAGTGTATTCTTCTTTTTACAAGCATTTTGAAGACCCTTTGTAATCCATTGGTTATTATTGGATCTTTGTTTTATTCTGTTGTGTTTAATTGGACAATGTCTATTGTATGAGGCAGTAAAAATATTTATAAATAAATCATATGCTTTATCACTCTCATTTTCTTTATATACAACTTCCCAGTCCTGCGCTAGTAGATCATTCCTCAGTTTATCCAAAGACTCATCTGTCTTAACCCTTCTATACTGTGGTTTGTTGTCATTCTGGATATTTCTATAGCTATTGTTGTAAATTGTGAAGACTGGCAGGTGGTCACTGATATCACAGACTAGTAATCCACTCACTGTATTATTGTCAATATGATTTGTAAAAATATTGTCAATGAGCGAGGCACTATGAGAGGTAATACGACTAGGTCTGGTGATTTTAGGATAAAGACTTAAACTGTATAATGTGTTGATGAATTCATTTGTTATTTTATGTTCGTTTTGGTTCAGTAAATCAATGTTAAAATCACCACAAATAAACGTGACTTTTTGATTTATGGAAAAATTATCTTCCATCCAGTCCCTGAACAGGTCTATATTTGAACCTGGTGTTCTGTATATGCAGCTCACAATGACATTTTTCTTTCTCTCTGATAATATTTCTATCGTAATACATTCAAGAACATTATCCACTACCACAGACCGTTTTTCATCAACTTTGAAAAGCATCTTCCTGTCCACAAACAATGCAACGCCACCACCCTTCTTATTTTCTCTATTCACATACACCAGTTCATAACCATCCAGCTCAAAGTCAATACCCCTTTCACTATTCATCCACGTTTCTGAGATGGCAATGATGCTAAAAGACTGTGTGAACTGGCTTAGGAAATATTTTATATGATCAAAGTTAGCATACATACTTCTGCTGTTAAAGTGAATTATTGATATTTTGTCTCTAGAAATGATAGTATCGTTAAATTGACCTTCTGTGTAATAGTGGTTCATTGGTTTAATAACTAAATAAATAACAAATATTCTTCTCGTGCTCTCTTTAGCCTCTCACGCGCTTCTTTATTGGATAGCTTAGCACATATATCAACAGGAAGAAACGAAACTTAAAAGGGACGTGACGTGTATGCTCCTACAAAATAAAAGCCTCCGTTTACACAGAGAATAAGAGCGCTATAAAACAAACGCTTAAATAAATATGATAGCTTTTAGAAATAACAAATTCAATTTGAATGATCAACCTACGAGGTTGAACACACGAGAAATGATTAATAGCGACTCGCGCGTATTTCACTGTTCCTCCGACCGCGCCTTCGTCCTTGTGCCGTTTCAAGGCGCATTCAAGTGCAAAACTGTCAGGTTTGTGACACTGTAAAAGAGAGAAAATCAGAACCAAGCCCCAAAGATTCAACCCAATAACTTAATTTACTTGCGGTAAGAAACGAGACTAGTATTCTTTCTTTCAGCAAGGGAGAATGGAGCTGCTCTCTGCTAGCCTCGTCCTCGATTCTCAGAGAAACAGCTCCCCTCCAGCTGGTTTTATTAGCAGATAAGAATGTGTACGTGCGTAAATCACCCAGACATGAAGACTCCAACCTTGAGCAGATAGCACTTCCAGACAACACAAAGTATTCACTTCTTCAGTCTAGTCAGCATTTTAACAGATCTACGATTGTCACATACTTTATGAATATCTTGAGTAAGATTATGAAGGATAAATGGCCTTAAAAGAACCATGACATAACTACTGCTACTCATTGGTGAATTAATGATAAACACATTCGCAGATTTATCTAACAATTCCCCCCTTTTTATCATTAATGAACACATAAACATAACATCATGTGATGTCAACTCAACTTCAAATGGCATTCTCATTCTCAAGTATCTATACGGGACGGATCAGGTTCCGTAAGATCCGTACCTGCAATAGCAACTTGCAAACAATAGGCAGTGATTTTTTAATGCAAGGGAAAACATACGCACACATGATACTTTGAATAATTGACCTTTACCCATGTCGAAATCACTTATTAGCAGTGTGTGTGAAAGCATAGAACCTCAAGTTTATTTAAATCGCAGTTTATATTGCCCAGTACGGTAGGTGAGACTGCTTTAGCTTGTTCTGTCACACTACAAAAGCTGAAATCACCAGCAAAGGGACCCCGAGGGGCAACGACAGTCTGAGGTTGGTGCACGGTGGAGTGATGCGTTTTCATTCACCAATCACTCTTTTCTTCGATCGGGAGTGTGTGTTGAGGGGTCGGTGGAGTGATGCGTTTTTATTCACCAATCACCCTTTTCTTCTGGCACAGCTTCTTCGGTCAGGAGTGTGTGTTGAGGAGTCGACTGACAGGTTCTTCTATTAGACTATGGTGGCGTTCATCTATGGCCTACAGCAAGTGGTTACTAGCACGCCCTGCTGGAGCAGCTAAAAATGTTTGCTAACAATGTTACTTGTCATCCAGTGAGGTTCTGCATCTGCGCAGTGTCGCTCGGGATCGGAGGTGTGATCTTTTGAGTGCGAGGGTTACTCACACGTTGCACCGGACACCGTTGTTAGTTGTGGTAGCACCTGCAGTGGGTGGCGTGCATCCCAGTTGCTCCTTCGGCGACCTTTTCAGCCGTGTGGGTCATCAGCTGAACTCGGAAGGAATCCCACCACCGTTGGTGTTCCCAGGACTCGTCGGGTGTTCTTTACCCGCACAAAGTCTCTGGGTCTGATGTTCTGGCAGGTGCATCTGCTGCTGCTGCTGCTGCTGCTGGCAAGACGACACGTCCTCTCTCTTTGGTCTCTCAGTACCTGCGTCAGATTTATCATGCAGTATTGGGTCAGTGCATCATCACACAGTGTGTTTGGCCATAGGAACCAGTCCAGTGTCTGGAGGTCGTCCAACCACCACCTCACTTGTTGACGACAGATTATGCTGTGGGTTAGGGTTAGAAGGTAAACATTTAGTCCAGGATAATTCCAACATAACTTCGTTCATCTGGCTTTCAGAGTGTGGGGTTGTTTTGTTCTGCAGCACCACCAGAGTGCGTCTGGTAACTGCAGTGTGTCTTCATTTCCAACTTGAGTCTGTCACTGAGTTCTGAAGTTCTGAAAGCATTTTGTTAGCAACACATGAATCATTGTCAAACCATTGTCAGAGAAAGTCATCTTCTCCATCGCTTCATCTTCTCCATCGCTGAAGCACTTTGTTTCTTTGTGCTTCAACCAAATTCGAAAGCAAGGTGAGCGTTCCACCAAGTTCATCATCAGATGCTGACAACGTCTCTGAGGTAGACGAGCAAGTTAATGGAAAAGTCAATGGAAAGTCATTGGACGCGTCCGTCCAACATTATGCCATGCAATCAAAATTGAACACACATCAAAATCATATTTTTGTGTATATATTTTTTTTTTTTGGAACCAATGAGCCTGAGAATAGCAACATCTCCTCCCCTTTGACACATGGTCAAACCCATGAGTCAACTGAATCTCTTCTCTGTGCAAAAGTAAAAGTAACCAATTAATGCACTTGTGAAATTGAGAAAGGATGAACAAACAGGAAATAATAAACATCAAACAAAGACGGTGCTTTGAGATCCTTCAGAATGGGAGACGCCATTCTCTCGTCAGGGGCGGACCAATCGTCCTCAAGGGCGCCCAGCGCGGGCCCCCAAATCCAGATTTCTTGCCAGTGAAGAAAGTTTTGACAAATACAGGTTGCTGAGGAGTCAGGCATACACAATTAAAAACAATCAATGATCATAATAGAGTCCCATGTCTCTTTAAGGAATGCAGATTCAAAGGCTTCATCTCTGCTCGGGAACATAAGCTGTAGAATGCAATAAATGTGATGTCATCATGAGTTGATGAAACCTGCTGTTTCATCGAGTCCATTAAAAATCCCCTCATTGTTGTGCAGTGATCAGTTATACACGTACATCATGGCGCATGCGCGGAATGGCAACGCCATTGGAATCACAAAAGAAGAAGAATTTCAAAGAAGGCGTCATGAAATCTTGACCAAGCAAAAATTATCAGAACATAAAGAAGAAATCAAAAACTCTGTGATAATCTAAAACATGTATCCTCAATAGTCTGTGTCCCTTTAACAGGCCTAGATAGAGGCTTGTGTGTCACAGCATCAGAATCAATTACACATAAAACATGAATCCCATTCATCAATAACAGAACAACAGGATGCTGTTCATAAGCTTTGTGTTTTAACGTGTATTGCTGCTGTTTGAGCTCATATCTCTTTGCATCATTAAGTTCAAACATCATTTGAGCTGTGTGTGTGTTTGTGTTTGCATCTCACGTGAACCGGAGGGCGATCCGTCAGTCAATCCGAGCCAGCCACAGAGAAGGAGGGACCCCCGCCCCCTCATCCACGACACCGCTGTTGATCACCCCTTATCTGGTCTCGGTCCCTCAGTGGTTCCGGTCACTCCCTCATCCAGCGTCCCCTCTGTTCACAATTGAAGCATCCGCCTGGTCATCGTTCCTCCACAGGATGAGAGCATGTTCTCTTTCTCATTCGTGACGATGTCTCCCACGGGACGTCCTCTCACGGGAGGCACGCTGCCTTGAGACATCGAGCGTTGCATGCTCTTTGGAGGAAAGCCTTTCCCTTCTTCTTTCTTCTTCTTAGCATGTTTGACGTGGTGCATTCAATCGGTCAGTCTGTTGTTAGCCCCACATATCATGCTCGAGTGAGCAGTGTGGGCTGGTGGGGGGGGCGTTGGACCCTCAGTGGAGTAGACCCTGAGGTGGACGATGAACTCTGGTCTGATGGTGATGGTGATTGATGTCTTCTGGTCGTGGACGGTGGGAGGAGGCACCCAACCCTCAGTGGCTGGAACAGAGTGACCCGCGGGGGCCAAACTCCAGCACAGTGGAGCAGTTTGTGGAGCAAAGGAAAACAATTAGTTCCTGCATATTGTATTATATCATATTACATCAATCAACTTGAACCTCTGAGCTTTTGTCCATAGACCTGAGACATGTTAAAGTGAAGGAAGCAAACAGGAGAATAGCACTCATAACACTCACAGGAGTAATGGCTTCCAACAGAATACTATTTTTGTATTTTTTTTTTTATTATAATGATTAAAGGCACAAAGACATTTGTGCCACTATCCCCCCTCTTGAGGCGTGGCAACGCCCACGGCTCAATATTGCTGCCCATATGTAGACAGATTTAGGCAGACGTAAATGTCCTAGTTGATGTCATTGCTATCAATGACTTGGTAGTGTATGTACCTTTTAAAAAAAAAATTAGATTTATTTTCCCTATCTGTCCTTCACTCCATGATTATCTACTTGTTCTTTCCTACCTAGACATGCTGAATCGTGTGTTTTTCTTTACTTGGCGCCCTGCAGTAATGCGCCCAGTGTCCTATCTCACACTTTCCTTCCACCCCCTCCTCTGGCACCCCGACCTCTCTGTCTCACTAAAACATTTCCTCTTTACCATCAAAAACATATCATTAGACTCTCTTCATGTTTTCCCCATGTAATAAATTCAGACAGAGTTAAGTTTAGCGAGGTGACAGAATGCTTCATCAGCCAGTGGCGGATTTCTGGGTTAAAGGTTTTGTTTTTGAGATGGAGCTCATTCATTATTAACATCACTGTTCTGTTTAAACATTTCTTTCTAGTCCTGCTCTGAAGTCATCAATAACTTCACCAGACTTTGGCTATTTTACTGTAGTTAACTCTAAACACCTCTCTCTCTTGCATTTAGTCTGGGTTTGACTTTGGTTACGTGGGCGGACAACAACGGTGGGGCGCTACATTTTTTATTCATGCCCCTCCCGAGTGGAGGTGCAGATGGGTAAATTCCTCTTTTCTAATTTTGGTTTAGTAGTAAGGTTATTTATTCTTCAGCGTTTTTACTTATTCTATCTTAAATACCTTTCCTGCTATATAGAATTCCACACGTGACGTAACTCAGAGAGAATCCCCTTAATGGGGCGAAGTGCAACTCCCGAGATGCAATCTTCTAGAGCAAACCTTTGTTTGCTCCGGCTTCTCGCTCGGCGTCCTAACACAGAGTTGCAGGTCGTTTTAGACCCTCCAGTCTGATCACCACTAACCTTCATGAATGAGTTCAGAGTCTTCCCCAGTGACGGTCTTGCGTTGACACCGTGAGGTTCCAGACCGTCCAGCCGTGCAATGATCCCATGAGGACTCAGGCTGTTTTACTGTTACAACTTTGACTCATTCCGTTCATCCACATGAAACATTTATTCACAGACACGTACATACAGGGTTTTAAGTCTAGACTTTAACAACAACAAGCAGATCAGTACTTTATTTTTATTCAGCAACAACAACTTTGTATGCTTTAATTTATTCCAGGCTTTTACATCCGCATTTAATTATTATTATTTATTGAGGCCTCTAAATTTAATGACGTCGTTTGTATGCACTGCTCAATAGGATCGTACCGGAACCCTACTAGCTTCCTTTTAAACAAGACTGTATTGATCAACTGATCAGGTACTGCGCAATAGGACCGCTGCTACCCCTATTCGCTCGTCTTCAGCGCGATGAGAAACATCTCCATCCGCTATGAGGTCTCCCTTATGGAGCCTCCTTCTCGCGGAAACCTCTGCGTTAGGGCTAAGCCCTACCCGCTTTCCCAAGGAACTTAAGAAACATTACTGTTTCAGCGCGATGAGAAACATCTCCATCCGCCTTCTCGCGGAAACCTCTACGTTAGGGCTAGCTAAGCCCTACCCGCTTTCCCGAGGAACAAGAAAAAGGGTGTCTTACCTTCAGGCTGGTCTGCTCTGGTTCGGATCCCGTCAACCCGATCCCCAGGGACTGGCACGCGAAGGATTGGCCCCGGAAAAGGGTCTTAGTGAATTAGAGTGTGCACCCTCTAATCAATTCTTCCAAGCCAGCCCACTGCAGACGGGTGTATTGGATCCTGCCGACAACGCCAATTAATGTCAGGTTTGTGACACTGTAAAAGAGAGAAAATCAGAACCAAGCCCCAAAGATTCAACCCAATAACTTAATTTACTTGCGGTAAGAAACGAGACTAGTATTCTTTCTTTCAGCAAGGGAGAATGGAGCTGCTCTCTGCTAGCCTCGTCCTCGATTCTCAGAGAAACAGCTCCCCTCCAGCTGGTTTTATAATCTTGAGTAAGATTATGAAGGATAAATGGCCTTAAAAGAACCATGACATAACTACTGCTACTCATTGGTGAATTAATGATAAACACATTCGCAGATTTATCTAACAAAAACAAAATCTGAAAAATTGCATTAAAACTCCGCGAAGTCGCGGTAGATGAACCGCATTATATCGAGGGACTACTGTATATAAATAAAATGTATTATTATTATAACCTTATCGATCTCATAGGGACCAATATACTTAGGTGCCAGCTTTCTGCTGACGGACTGCAAGGGAAGATCACGTGAGGAGAGCCAGACCTTCTGCCCAGGTTGGTACCGGGGAGCCGTGCTGCGGTGATGGTCAGCTATTTGCTGAATGTGGGCGGCAGTCCACATGATGGCCTCCCAAGCTTCACACCAGACCCAGTTTTTCCTTCCTGGGCCGGGAAAAAGGGAGGCTGAAAACCTAGAGAAACCATGAATGCTGACATACCTGTGGCCGACTGACATACCTGTGGCCGAATGAATTGTGGCCGTATTCCACCCATGGCAGATGGGTGGAATTCACCCATTAAGCCGAATGTTGGGAGGAGACACACCAGGGAGCTGCCTCAAGGACTTGGTTGACCCGCTTCGTCTGGTCGTTGGACTGTGGGTAGTAACCAGATCATAGGCTGACCAAGGCCAAGAGAATGGCTTCCACACCTGAGAAACAAACTGGGGACCCCGGTCGGAAACCATGTCTGTAGGTATCCCGTGGAGTCTAAGGAAAAGGGGAGCTTCAACAGTGGTACAAAGTGTGCCGCCTTAGAGAAAAGATGGACAAGTTTGCCATGTTCCCTTGAGAAGGAGGGACTCCAGTGATAAATCCATGGCTATATGAGACCAAGCATGCTGAGGAAGAGGGAGCAGGCGAAGGAGACCAACGGGTGCTTGATGGGAGGCCTTGTTGTGTGCACAGATGGAGCAGGCCGAAGGAGGGACGAATGTCCAGTTAGTAGGCCAGCTCTCCGGAACGGGTTGATTCCCCTGGGTCTCATGAACCATCTGCTCGATCTCCCACCTATAGCAGCCCTGACCACCAAAGAGGGGAGAAGGACGTTTCTTCTATGCAGTCATGCCAACATTATTAATAAACATGTACCAGCAATGGTAATAAACATATACCAACAATGGTAATGGAAACAATAAGCACTGATACAAGTAACAGATCTACCTTCAAGACCCTCTGTTTGAATATTGTGAGTAAACCAGATGTCTATATACTAGCTTAAATTGATGAATACTTTGACATTGCTTATGGTGTGTATCCAGACTGTTCCAAAGTTTAACCCCACGTACAGACAAACAAAAACTTTTGAGCGTGGTTCGAACTTGAGGTAGTTTAAAAACTGCAAATCCTCTCAAATCATATTTGAGCTGCATTAGTAGCTCACAGTTTAGTCAAATCTGTATTGGGATAATATGGGATATTTTGGTCATTGCCATGGCAACAGCATAAAAAATACAGCGTGAGTGTCATGTGTGTGTATGTATGTGGCATATTTGGGACGTTTACATGGTAATACGTTATTGTCGTATCATAGGAGAATTTCTCATCGTCGGCATTCGATTAACGAAGGGAATTCTGGCCATTGGACTCTCTACCATTAATTTAGACCTGAAGAAGCCTTTTGGAAAAGAGGTGAAACGTCTTCAACCAAACTTGGACAAGTCCAGTTGTTACTTCTTTTACTGCTCTTCATGAGTTTGGTTATACTGTAATGCAGTGGCGGGCGGTGCATTTTACACCTAGGCCTTCAGTGAAGTCCTACTTAGTCCGACTTGAATAAATACCCCTCATAATACCATTATTTATGACACCACGGCTTTAGAAACAATGTACAAACACACACTTACGCACTACTGGGTGCTGCATCACCTCAATCGTGTACAACACAGGATATTTTTTCCAGAGCATTTAAAAATCAATAAACTGCATCAGCAATTAAAACTTACCACTATACGTGGTACTATCAAAGTTATAAATAAAAGGGAATTTAACATTATTTGTCCAAAACGTTTTAAAGTGCACCAAGAATATAAGCAAGCTTTAAATTGCAAACTTGCAGTTTAATATAAGAAAGACTGCAACACAACGTGTTGTACTTCCACTACAACACACAGCTGCACCGGCGCACCACATTATTTACACACATTGCATTTACAGTATATCTGTGATTTTATTTCATTATCATGTTAAATAAATAAAATGTTGGTACTCACCAAAACAGCTGTCCCCCAGTTATTTGAAAACAAAATCCATTCTCCTTTCTTAAAGTTCCTAAATCCAGTGTTGCTCCAAACATTAAATCGATCCCTTGCAAACAAAAGGCATTCCCAGCAGAACAATTTGCTGCGACCCTCGGAAGCTGTAAGCCAAAAGTTTGAAGCCTGGAAGTGGCGTACAAATCCTTTCCCCACCCGGGACAGGTTAGCTAGCTCCGGAGCTAGCTTGAAGCTAGCTCTCGTGAGCCGAAGCTAGTAGCTTCTCTGTAAAGGTCCGTCTTGAAAATGGCCTTTCAAGAATATCCACAATGATTTATGTACGAAGGACTTTCAACGGAAACAAGCCCGCAAGGGCTTTTTTGAAATGCTCCTCTTAGACAGGATGTTTGACGTTATTTGTACTGTAATACATGCTACTGTTTGACTGTACTTGTACTGTAATACATGCTACTGTTTGACTGTACTTGTACTGTAATACATGCTACTGTGTGACTGTACTTGTACTGTAATACATGCTACTGTGTGACTGTACTTGTACTCTAACATTCTATCTAATAAATATATTCATCATCATCACAACCAAATCCACACTTTCCCCTCCTTCGGCCATTGTGGGTTAAAAACGCAGGAATAGTTGTGGTTTTATTTTCGGTCGGTCGCGCTGTACCGGTGTGCATTAGTTGATGACGCAATATGCATAGTGCTGCCCTCTCACACGGAGTATCCAATCACAGGCAGGAAGGCCTTACTTTCACCAACTCGTGATCTGATTGGCTATCGCAACTGTCTATCAACTCTAAGAGCCGATCACAGGATGCGTTATTGAGTTGTGAAGTGGGACAAGCAGGAAGGACTTGTTTCACCAACTCGTGATCTGATTGCCTATTGCAACCGTCTATCAACTCAACTCTACGAGTCCGTTCACTCACACAACACAGACGGCAAGCGGCGCTGATTCTGAAGGTCTCGGACGGATAGTATTTGCCACTGGTACTATGAAATCCGCCTGGCAACACAAGCTAGCTGAATTCTGATTGGATAAAAACTCTCACTAAAAATACATCACTGGAATATAATATGACATGAATGTGAAGAACATATATATATATACATAAAATTAAATTGATTTTATCATAAATATGATCATGTATTCTTGATTTCTGGTTATGTTAGGCAAGCAGAGAAGGCCTTGCAGGCCCTGACCGCCCGCCACTGCTGTAATGATCCCGAGGGGGTTATGGTTGGTGTTACTGTTGCGCTGTTCCTTTAAGGGATTTTGTTATGCGCGCACGGAAAAGAGAGAGAGTTAGTTAGCGCGGAGAACGGTCCGTGAGTGAGAGTTGGCGTGGGTTTCGGCCGAAACAGTGACCCTGTTAATTGTTCTGTTCAGCGCTGGAATAAAGCCTGGTAAAGAATCCTCCTCTCCTGATTCATGGTTCGTACCGACGTTACACTGGTGTCAGAAGCTTAACAACGAACCGACGTCGGAGTCTCGTTAGCCACTGTTAGCGCCGTTAGCCGCTGCTATCCGCCACCGCCGACACGCACGGCATGTTCACGGCGAAGTTTAAGGAGGAGGGGGAGGAGATGGACGTCTGCGCGCTCTCACCCGCACAGAAAGTGAGGGAGGCGACGCTGCAGCTGTGTGCGGAGGCAGGATTCACTCCCGGCCTTGCTAGGCAGAAGCATGCCCGGCGCCATGAGGGCAGAGAGGCAGAGCCTACGTCACGTGACACACCAGCACGCAGCGTGAATGAGCGTGGCGGCGCCCAAGCTCCAGCAAACATTAAAACACCCAAATTCAATGGGAAGACATCATGGGAAGTGTTTATTGCTCAGTTTGAGCTGCTGTCTGTGGCTGCTGGCTGGTCAGAGCGGCATAAAACGCTACAGCTAGCTCTGTGTCTGTGTGAGGATGCGGCGGAGTGTTTGCTGCTGCTGAACAGAGACGAGAGGAGAGACTATGACGCGCTGGCCGGGGCACTTCAGCGGCGCTTTGGCCAGTACAACCAGTCTGTGTTGCTGCGCTCTGAGTTCCACAACAGACACAGGCGGCCTGGCGAGTCCCTCCGCATCCTGGCTCATGACATCGAGTGTCTCTGCAGGCGTGCTTATGACAACATGCCGCTTGCAGTGCAAACGGAGCTTGCTAGGGACCAGTTTCTGCAGGCCCTCAGTCCTAAAGAGCTCCGTGTGCAGGTCCAGCTGGCCCATCCGACCACTCTGAGCTCAGCTCTGGAGCTAGCATTGGAGAGAGAAATGCTGAGCGGAGCCACCGGCGGGGCTGAAGATGTCCCGGTGGTGAGGGCGATGTCAGCCCCCATCGAGCAGCAGCAGAACTCAGTGGGGCCACACAGTGTGACTCAGACGGCTGCCATCCAGTCACCTGCTCATCGGGCGGGTCCATGGCGTCAACCACAGAGCTGCTGGGGATGTGGGCAGGCAGGACACCTCATCAGGCAGTGCCCCAGGATTGCAGCAGTGCAGGGAAACGGCCAGAGGCCCGTGGGAATGCACGGGCTGATGAGACAAACACTCCCACACCATCACCAACTTCACCGAGCCCGGTCATCGCTGTGGGCTGGACCCAGATTGGTGACTTCTGCCACATTCCAGCGACAGTCTGCGGGGTGCCCTGCACAGCGCTTCTGGACACGGGGTCCAACGCTACAGTGGTGCGGCCCGACATCATTCCTGCTGGGGCTGCAGTGGAGCTAACTGAGGTGCAGCTAAGGACAGTAAGGTCAGCTGGCCCCCATAAGAGGTCGGGAGTGTTCCAGTTCAAGGTGGGAAAGTTCACTGTGTCCCATGCTGCTTGGGTGGCTGATGTACAGGACTCCTGCATCCTCGGGAGGGATTTTTTGCATACCATATGTGGTGTCCTGGACATGGGTAAAGACCTGCTGATACTCCCCAGTGGAGAGCAGATTCAGTTAACCCCTGCTGTATCACACTCAGCAGCCACCATGATAGCTGTTAAATCCTCAGAGATTCCTGCAGCACCAACAGCGGAAGAGGACGAGAGGATGTCTGCACTGAAGGGCATCTGGTCCAGAAACTGTGAGGGGCTGACCCATCAGCAGCAGGAGAGTCTCTGGCAGGTGCTGCTGGAGTACAAAGACATTTTTGCCCATAAAGAGAGTGAGGTGGGTCTGACACACCTGGTTGAGCACGCCATCGACACCGGCGATGCTCACCCTATTAAAGTACGGCCCCGCCGCCTCCCTCTGGCTTATCAGGAGGCTGCGGACAGAGAGCTGGATGGGATGTTGCAGGCAGGCATCATAGAGCCATCTGACAGCCCGTGTGCCTCTGCTGTGGTGATGGTGCCTAAGAAGAATAGTGCAAAGATGCGCTTCTGTGTGGACTATAGGCCCCTGAATAAAGTCACTATAAAGGACTCTTACCCCCTCCCCAGAATTGATGAGGGGGAAATATTGAATGCCATCAAGCTCAGAAACAAATGTTACTCTGAGTACAGAAAAACCAACAATGAGGAACTACTTGAAAAAAGCAGAAAACTACGCAATGAGGTCAACAAAATGATAAAAAATGCCAAAAAGAATTTCTTAAATGAGAACATTGAGGCAAACAAAAGCAACCCACAAAAACTGTGGGAGGCCCTAAAACAATTAGGCTGCAGCAACAGACTCCAAACAAAAACCAGTAATATCTGCATTAACTCAAGTGGTTCGCTCCAGACCGACAGGTTGGTGGTAGCAAATTGTTTTAACAGCTTTTTCACCACTATTGCCACCCTGTTGGTCAGCAAACTCCCCCCGCATTCAGGTCTGTACGGTTCTGACCACATCCAAACTCACTATGAGAAGCTAGGTGCTAAAAAGGACACTTTCTCTTTCACACCTGTAAATACCGTTGATGTGCTAAAACAACTAATTGCCCTTCAACCTAACAAGGCCACAGGCCTTGACAACATACCCACCCGGTTCCTCAGAGACGCAGCTGTCTCTATCGCCCCCGTGGTAACCCATCTGATAAATTTATCCATCAATCAGTGCCACGTCCCACAGGAATTCAAGACGGCGCGGGTTATCCCTCTGTATAAAAAAGGAAACAAATTAGAACCTGGCAACTACCGCCCTGTTTCCATCCTTTGTTCCATCTCAAAGGTTATGGAGAGAATAATCCAGGAGCAAATCAACCGCTACCTCGCCGAGCATAGCCTGCTCTTTGAATTCCAATCAGGCTTCAGAACATCCCACTCCACTGACACGTGCCTCATATATCTGACCGACTACATTAAGCGTGAAGTAGACTCGGGCAAGTATTGCGGCATGGTTATGCTGGACCTCCAGAAGGCCTTTGACACCGTTAACCATTCAATCCTATTGAATAAACTAGGGGCGATTGGTTTTGATAGCACATCAACAAACTGGATGAAATCGTACCTTGAGGGACGAGAACAAATGGTAGACATAAACGGAACCTTGTCCTCGTCCCTCCCGGTAAGCTGCGGGGTTCCTCAAGGCAGCATTCTAGGACCGTTACTGTTCCTCCTATACATTAACGACATGAATGCTGCCTGTAACTGCAAATTGTTCCTGTTTGCTGATGACTCAGCACTCCTGATTTCGGGAGAGGACAAAGTGCAGGTTGAGGAGGCTCTCAGCTCTGAGCTCACCAGAATCCGTACTTGGCTTACTGATAACAAACTGTCACTACATCTTGGTAAAACCGAATCGATTCTTTTTGGGTCTAAACACTCTCTACGTGAGATAAATGTTAATGATTTCAAGGTCACAGTCGATAATACAGTAATCTCCAGTAAAGAAGAGATTACCTATTTGGGCTGTGTTCTTGACAAATACCTGTCTGGCGATAGTATGGCAACTAAGGTGATCAAAAAAGTCAATCAGAGAACAAGATTTTTGGGCAGAATGTCTGCTTTTGTCAACAAAAGTGCTCTCCGGACGCTTGCTGCAGCCCTCGTTCAGCCCCTCTTTGACTATGCTAGCACCTCCTGGTATTCAAACATCAAAATGTCCCTGAAAACCAGGCTCCAAACCTCCCAAAACAAACTGATTCGGCTACTCCTCAATCTGGGGCCCATGACCCACCTTCTTCCTGGACATTTTGCTAGCCTAAAATGGCTCAGGGTAGAAGACAGGGTTAAACAACTCAAAATGGGATTGGCATTTAAAATAGTCAATGCAGCTCTGCCCTCAGTCCCCTCAATCCCTGCATACCTGACGGAACACCTCCACAGATTTAGTGACACCCACAGCCACAACACTAGAGGGAGCTCAAACAACAACCTGATTACCCCCTCCTATAGGACTAACATGGGTAAATCATCTTTCTACAATACGGCCACCCAAGGGTGGAACGGATTGACTCCCGCCCTCAAAACATGCACCTCTTTGGCCTCCTTCAAAAAGGCCCTAAAAATACACCTTTTGGGGGGACAGAAACGGAGATAGTCATCACGACTCTCTCCGGGTCAAACCCCCCCACCTTTTTTTTGTCCACCGATGTTGCACGTATTAATTGCTTTAGTAATTTATTGTAATTTATGTAAGTTATTTATTGTCATTTCGCATCAGTGGTGTAATTTATTTTAGATTAATTGTTAGTTTGCACTGGCGGTGTAATAACATTTTATTTTTGTCTTTCTAATGTTACGTTGCATCAATTGCGTAATTTAATATTGGATTTATTTTTATTTGTATTGTTTTTTGTGGATGATTTATGTACGAAGGACTTTCAACGGAAACAAGCCCGCAAGGGCTTTTTTGAAATGCTCCTCTTAGACAGGATGTTTGACGTTATTTGTACTGTAATACATGCTACTGTGTGACTGTACTTGTACTCTAACATTCTATCTAATAAATATATTCATCATCATATATATTCAGTCTCTTGACTTGGTGGCGGGGTCCTCCTGGTTCTCCTCCCTGGACCTGCGAAGTGGATACTGGCAGGTCCCGCTGTCCCCAGAGTCCAGGCCCAAGACAGCATTTTACACCACCAGAGGGCTGTGGCAGTTCCGGGTCCTAAGCTTTGGTCTGTGTAACGCTCCGGCCACATTTGAGCATCTTATGGACTCTGTGCTGTCTGGGGTCCCACGGCAACAGTGCCTGGTCTACCTGGATGACCTCTTGGTGCACGGGGCCTCATTTGATGCGGCTCTGCAGTCCCTGAAGCAGGTGCTGGGGAGAGTGGCTGCAGCAGGCCTCAAGCTACACCCAGACAAATGTCACTTCATGAGGAGGGAGGTGGAGTTCCTGGGCCACAAACTGGGTGGTGAGGGCATTAGCACTCTGGAGGAGAAAGTCCACTCCATTAAGAACTGGCCCACCCCGGCAGATCAGACCCAACTCAAAAGCTTCCTCGGGTTGGCCTCCTATTACAGGAGATTTGTGAGGGGGTTCTCCTGCATAGCTGCGCCGCTGTTCCGCCTGCTGCAGAAGGACTGTGACTTCAGCTGGACCCAGGACTGTCAGGCGGCGTTCAACGCTCTTCGCGGGTCACTGGTGGAGTCGCCAGTCCTCGCACCACCGGACCCTGCCTTACCTTTTGTTTTGGACACAGACGCCAGTAATGTGGGGCTGGGGGCGGTGCTGTCGCAGGTTGGGCCTGGCGGTGAGAGGGTGGTGGCATACTTCAGCCGGGTCCCGAATAAGTCTGAACGGTGCTACTGCGTGACAAGACGCGAGCTCCTGGCAGTGGTGACGGCGATAAAACACTTCAAATACTATCTGTGTGGCACGCCGTTTGTCATTAGGACTGACCACGCGGCCCTTCAGTGGCTGATGACTTTTAGGGAGCCAGAGAGGCAGGTGGCTCGGTGGCTTGAGGAGTTCCAGGCCTTCAATTTCACTGTGGTGCACAGAGCAGGTTCATGCCATGGCAACGCAGATGCGCTGTCTCGCCGCCCATGTGCTGCCACCGGCTGCCGCTACTGTGACAAGCGGGAGGAGAGGGAGAGGGAGCTCACAGACACAGATAATGCTGCAAAGCTCTCTTGCAGGATGCTGCAGGTTGTGGATCTGGCGGCGTGGAGAGTGGAGCAGGAACGAGACGGCGACCTGCTACCGGTCCTGCAGTGGTTGGAGAGGGAGCAGCGCCCCCATGCAGATGAGATCACTGGGCTCTCCATCTTCACCAAAGGTCTGCGGGCCAAGTTTGATGCTCTGCGGCTGAGCGAGGGCGTGCTGCAACGGGCCTGGAAGGCGCCTGCTACAGGGGAGGTAATGTGGCAGATTGTGGTGCCCAGGTCGTTGAGGTCAGCGGTGCTGGAGGCCTGTCATGGAGGCACTGGCTCCGGTCATTTCGGCATCTCCAAGACCCTGCGGCGTGCACGCCAGGGCTACTACTGGGGCCAGCAACGCCGAGATGTGGAAGACTTCTGCCGCAGCTGTGACTCCTGCTCTTCCCACAAAGGCCCCCCGGACCAGTCTCGTGCTCAGCTGCAGCAACAACCAGCAGGAGCACCGATGGAGAGAGTGGCTGTGGATGTGATGGGCCCATTTCCCTGCTCAGAGAAAGGAAATCGCTATGTCCTCGCGGCCATGGATTATTTCACCAAGTGGCCCGAGGCATATGCGATTCCAGATCAGGAGGCGGTGACAGTGGCCGACACGCTGGTGGAGGGGATGTTCAGCTGGTTTGGAACACCGGCGACACTTCACAGAGACCAAGGGCGGAACTTTGAGTCCAAGGTGTTTGCTGCCATGTGCGAGCACCTTGGCATCCAAAAGACCCGCACCACCCCGCTCCACCCCCAGAGCGATGGCCTGGTGGAGCGGTTTAATCGGACTCTGGCCCAGCAGTTAGCCAACCTCACAGCCGAGCATCAGCGGGACTGGGACACCCATCTTCCCCTCGTCCTCATGGCCTACCGGTCTGCAGTCCAGGTGTCCACCATGTGCACGCCTGCCCTGCTCATGCTGGGGAGAGAGCTGAGGACCCCTACTGAGCTGGCTTTCGGGAAGCCCCCTGATGCGCCGGAGGCACCACCGGGTCCGAACTACGCCCGGAAACTGCAGGACCGGATGGATGCCTTCGCGCGGGACCAATTGGCAAAGGCTGGGCTCTGCCAGAAAAGGAACTACGACACCACCACTAAAGGGAGGCACTTCCTCGCTGGGGAGCTGGTGTGGGTGTACAGCCCGAGGAGGAAGAAAGAACGCTGTCCTAAACTGGACAGTAGCTGGGTGGGGCCCTGTTGTGTGCTGGAGCGAGTGGGGCAGGTGGTTTACCGGGTGCAGCTGCCACCTAGAGGCAGGAGGGTGGTCATCCACAGAGACAGGTTAGCCCCTTACAAGGGTCCAACGCTTCCCCCCTTCGCAGAGCGACGGGAGCGGCCTCATCCTCCCCAACCCCCGGAGCAGGTGAACTCTCCACAGCAGTCGTCCTCGCCCAGTGTTTACTCTCCTTCCCCGGCAGTTCCTGTTGTCCCTCGGAATCCCGTGAGGCCAAGGCGGAGAAGGAGACTACCCCCCCGTTTCAGAGACTTCGTTGTTCCCTCGAGGACGAGGAACTTACCGTATTGGCCCGAATATAACACGACCCCGGATATAATACGACCCCCTCTTTTTCAAGACTCAAGTTTGAGAAAATACTTTTTGAACACCAATTTCAATTTTTATACAGAAAATAATTACAGTACATCTGAAACAAATGATTATAACAATAAATTCGAGAGAAAAAGCATGTTATTTTGCCACATTCAAATCATGCAAAAACTGTCTCACATCTTAATATCTGAACATTTAAATATGTGAACTAAAGTGCAATCACATTTGTAAATGAATGGCTTCTGGTTTTTAAAATGTAAATAAACCAATCTACTGTGATAAAACAACAAAATTGCAATAACTGCATGAACCATCAAAGTGAAGTCTAACTGGGGAGATCGTTGTTCTCCAGCGCCTCCGGGGTTAACTTCCAGACCACGCTGGGGACGAAGGCTGAAGCGCAGCAATACAAGATGGACGCCGGCCAGACGTGCTGAATCACTGAAGCTGCTTTATTTTACTTGCGCTGTTAAACAAAACTCCGTTTCCTCCTATTGCTCGCATATCTCTGTCTCCTAGTTGCGCTCTCTCTCTTTCTCTTTCACACACTCGCTCGCTCTGGCGGGACACACCCCAGCTGGACATGCGCAAACACACACACACACACACACATCCACACAGACACATCTCACAACATATGAATAAGGAAAAACATTGCAATAAA
The DNA here is from genome assembly GCF_040956055.1 of Brachionichthys hirsutus. Classification (NCBI taxonomy): domain Eukaryota; kingdom Metazoa; phylum Chordata; class Actinopteri; order Lophiiformes; family Brachionichthyidae; genus Brachionichthys; species Brachionichthys hirsutus. Next base: position 2,291,207 of record NC_090898.1, read on the forward strand.
ATAATGATTGCCGTTTGCTTTAGCCTGGGTAGTTCAGTTCACCATTCGTTGTAACGATATCTGGCGCCATCTAGCGTTCAGAATGGGTATAACGTCTAGACCCCGAATATAACACGACCCGACTTTTCCAGCCTAATTTCAATGCAAAAAACATCGTGTTATATTCGGGCCAATACGGTATTGTTGGGGGGGCAGTGTAATGATCCCTAGGGGGTTATGGTTGGTGTTATTGTTGCGCTGTTCCTTTAAGGGATTTTGTTATGTGCACACGGAAAAGAGAGAGAGTTAATTACCGCGGAGAACGGTCCGTGAGTGAGAGTTGGCGTGGGTTTCAGCCGAAACAGTGGCCCTGTTAATTGTTCTGTTCAGTGCTGGAATAAAGCCTGGTAAAGAATCCTCCTCTCCTGATTCATGGTTCGCACCGACGTTACAATACATAAAATAATTAACTGGTGTCAATATAAACATGTTAATTCAGTTAAAAGTGAATAAATTAGTTTGGTTAAATTTAAATTTATTAGTTTGGTTCAGTAACTAAAATCCTAAGAAAATAATTTGGATCATAGCAACAAAATAAATTCAGGTTGGTTCAAGTGAAGCATAAACATAAAATAATCAGGTCCTAAAAAGTCACTACATTTAATTTCTGTGAAGTAAAATATTTTAGAGGTGATATCTGGAAATAATTTTTTTTAGTTTATAGGGGGGTTATTCTTTTTTCATTGTAGAGACGTGTGCAAATTAATGTGCCCTCTCTTTTTGCAAGGCATGTAATTGAAGGTTGTACCAGAGGAGGCTGCATAACTTGTCTTAGAAGAGGAAAAACCTTCTGCAATGAATGAACTGAGCATATTGAGTGTAGTTGTAATTTTAGCAAAACTATCAGTTGCTTGTTTTTCTGATGTTTCTTAAAAGTTCACGCATTTCTTCTTTACACATTGGTCCTCTTCAACTGCATTAAGTAACTTGGTCTCAGCTGGCAGCTTTCTCTTTAAACGATCATGCCGGTGCCCCTTCAGTTTAGTCTTTAATAATAATCAAAATCACAGCATTTATACTTATTGTAAAACAGTGTAATTTTATTTTAACCTCTTGCATGTGACATTATGGCAACAAATTAGCAATTTATTGTTTTGGTTTACATACTGTGTTCAGCCAAACAGCCAATATTTAGAATAATGATTCATTAAAAATACATACCCGAAGCACGTCTCTCCGCTGTTTCACTGCGGGCGTCACACTATTCTCATGCACCGTCCATGTCAGTATCGAATGGCTCCATGGTGAACGAGGTGGATGTAGATGGCGAGGGAAGAGGAAAGCCATCATCCAAGTCATTTGTTTCAATGCCAGACTGCATGGTTGTGGTGGCGGGAGAACCACCCGATATTTGTTCACACAACTCGAAGTAAAGACCCAGTCATACCCGGTCCTGCGTCCGCTGTCGACACGCAGGCGATAGTTACTCCTAATTGTCTTAATTTTTGTTGTGAGGATAGGCCGCATTAGCTCTCCCCCTCCATAATGAGTAATTTGAGGGTTCTGCAGGATATTGCTCCAAAAGCATAGTCAATATATCCATATACCGTATTTTTTGGATTATACGTCGCTCCGGATTGTAGGTCGCACCAGCCAAAAAATGCATAATTAAGAAGAAAAAAACATATATTGGTCGCACTGGAGGATAAGTCGCATTTTTGGGGAAAATGTATTTGATAAAATCCAACACCAAACAACATATAGCACAAAGAACATGCTAACAAGTTTACCAAAATATCAGGTTTTACTCCGAATCACGAAATCCAAGGAAATCTTCATCCTCGGTGTCACTTTTGAACAACTCCCCCAACTCGGCAGGTAGACAAGACGCCGCTTCCTCTTCTACGTCGCTTACATCAGACTCGTCGTCAGTTGCAGTTCCAATTATTCCAGCCCTTCTGAATCCCGACAGGATGGTTGCGGTTGTCACTGAAGCCCATGCTTTGTCGATCCATTCAATGACTTCCAGGAAAGTTGCATGGCGCATTCTCCCGGTTGCCGTGAAGCTGTGCTCTCCATCCGTCATCCACTGCTCCCACAGGTTACGCAAAATTGACTTAAAGCTCCTATTCACGGAGATATCAAGTGGCTGGAGTATTTTGGTTAAGCCTCCAGGGATGATGGCAGGTATGGAGTTGAAAACTTTTAATTTATTTTTTAACTGTGGTGTGATGTGCGCTCTCATGCTATCCATCACAAGCAGAGCTTTGCGTGCTCTAAAGAAGCCATCCGGTCGCTTATTGTAGCACTTTGTAAGCCACAAGTTCATCATTTCTTGATCAATCCACCCTTTCTCGTTCACGGCGACTTCAACTGAGGAGGATTGGATTTTTGGCATGGTTTTTCGTTTGAAAATGACCATCGGTGGCAGTTTTGATCCGTCTCCACAACATGCCAGCACCACTGTGAAGTGTGATCTCTCATGACCAGTTGTAACGATATTCACACTTTTTTGCCCTTTCTCTGCAACACTTCGGCCCATGGGGATGTCAAAAGTGAGGGGGACCTCGTCCATGTTAATAATATAATCCGGTGTCACGTTATGATCACTTACATGCTTTTCAATGAACGCGCGGAAACTGTCAACCTTGGCTTAAAAGTCCGCTGGCAGTTTTTGGGACAGTGTCGTCCTTGCTCTGATAGAGAGGCGTTTGCGTTGCATGAAGCGGTAACACCAAGAAGGTCCTCCCGCAAAGCCGTTTATATTCACCTCCTTGGCAACCACCTGGGCGTGGAGACGCAACTGCACCGTTGACAAACCTCTCCCAGCAGCACGTTGTTCAAGCACCCATGCGTGAACTCGTTCCTCCAACTGCGGCCACCTAGCTTGTTGCCCGCGATTAGCTTTCTTTGTTTTCTTCATTTCAGTAAGCGTAACCTCCGCTTTTCGCCAGTCCCTTACAAGTTTTTCGCTCACTCCAAACTTTCTTTCTGCTGCTCGATTGCCGTTTTCTGCTCCATATTTCACTATCTGAAGCTTGTAAGCCGAGGAATATGACTTTCTTTTCGGCGCCATTTTCATTCAGCCCTTCTAATTGGTGTCTAATTGGTGTTTTTAGATAACAGGTGTGACAGATAACTCTGAACCTCCAGAAACCGCGACAGATTCTGACGGGTCACAGAGTTCCCTGTAACACCTGTTATAGAAATGTGTAGGCTACTGTCTCTGCGCTCACAGATTTTGTAAAAAAAAGCATATATAAGTCGCTCCGATTTATAAGTCGCACCCCCGACCAAACTATGAAAAAAACCGCGACTTATAATCCGGAAAATACGGTACTTGCTTTGGCAAGACTCCCAACATTTTCTTGTTTCTTGTTGACTTTATATTCTAAAATAAAGGTTTAGGAGCAATTATTCCTCCTTGTCGGTCCATACGAACGAGCCTGGAGCCATATAAAAGGATGCCGCCACATGGCCTGGCATGCTTATGAATGTGCTTAACAACAGACTGATGCGGTTACATGTGGATGGAGTTTTATTTTTTAAACGAGGACAATTTTTTTCTAAGCGGAGCGGGAAAGATTTTTTAAACCCAGCTACGTGTGTACATGGCCTTAATCTTGTGTAATTATTACATTTATTCAAAAATCCTGAGTTAATTGTGACCAAATTTAAATGGTACAGGTTTTGTGATAGAGACCTTTAACTTGTGTTTCCAGTGACAGAGGCCAGGAGAAGTGAGTCAAATGGGCTTTTTTATTTATGGAAAGATTTATATCCAGTATTAAGTTGACACGATCACTTATGTCAGGGGTGTCAAACTAATTTTCTCCAAGGGCCACATTAGCATTATTTTTGCCCTCCAAAGGCCAAATGTAAACTGTAACACTGTACAAAATTTAACTAAGTGTAATGTCATTTAATGTAAAATAAATTTAACTACTCCATTACATGCTGTTAAATAACAGCATGTAATGCGGTGGTGCGAGGACTGGCGACTCCACCAGTAACCCGCGAAGAGCGTTGAACGCCGCCTGACAGTCCTGGGGCCAGCATGTTTGGCCGCCACAGTAATTACAATAAAATATTCAGTTTTGATATCACTTTTTTTAAAGATAAAGCCATTCTGTAAATGAGAAAAATCATAAGTATGAACCAAAGTTTGTGATGGAAATAAATTAACACATCTAATGATGTGGAAAAGTTCCATTCCAATGCAATCATCACGCAGGAACAAAGATATTCGATTCAAAATCAAAGCAAAACCAAAAAACCATCACCGTGTATTGTCATGGACATGCACAAACCAAAAAAAACCCGAAGTCATTCCCCGAGTCAATGCTGCGGGCAAGACAGCACTTTGATGATCAGCAATGGACAGCTCCATAGGTAGTTGTCTATGGAGCTGTATGGAGCTATATGGAGCTGTCCAGTGCTGATCCTGAGCAGCATATGTATCCCGCTACATATGGCGCTCAGCAAAAATATCATCCAGCACAAGTTATGGCATTAACTTTGTTCAAAACTCTTGTCACAGTTGAGAGGGGCAGAACAACCAACACATGTGGGCTGTTAAGAACATGTGTGATAGATGCAGCATTTTACAAAAACAAATGTCTGCACACAGGTCTCGCGGGCCACAAAAAATGACTTGGAGGGCCACATTTGGCCCCTAGGCCTTGACTTTGACACATGTGACTTATGTGAACGTGATCAGATTTTTAGTAAATCTTGAAATTTGGCTGTGGACTCACCTGGACATTGTCAAGAACCATTCCAGCCATCACCATCCCCATCCCAGCCAGCAGGTAGGGAACCAGTATCTGAAGACAGATGGCAATAGACGATTCCTCCTCAGCTTTGGCAACAGCAACCTTTGGCTTCACTTCAGCCGGCTTTTTCAGAGTAGGCTGGCATACTGGTGGTAAAAGAAAGTCATCTTCGCCGCCTATGCGGCCTTCCTTGTGGGCACTGGGATCTGGGCACTTCCCCTTGGAGCGTGACGGCTTGCTCTTTTTTCTTTGGCGAGTCTGCCGTGGGGTGTTTTCCTCTGCGAGCATGATGGCTGTTGTGGCTCTGACAAAAATTTGGTCATTTGTTTAATCTGAGGATTTGGTGGATCAGAGATTGTTTAGTCACACATTTAACTCATTCTATACCAAAATGTGTATATACACGTCCAAATAGTCTCTCCTCGACTGTAATGAGGACCTACACCCCTGTTGGGGGCAGCATGGCTGTTTTTGGGTGGTGTGATCGGCGCATATTACAATGTAATGTAATAGATGAAGGAAGGACATAGACACAGAACCATAAAATGAATGGCTATCTACTGTTGACATGCATCTCCAACGAAGGAGAACATGTTTACATACCAATACCAGAATACCAATGACTGCGTAACACTAGAAAACCCAGTGATTCTCAATTATTTTCTGTTACAATAAAGAAATATAGATCAACTTACAACAAAGAATAACTTCATTAATATTGCTTTTAAATTGGTTTTAAACATTCATTCATTCACTACCCAACCACTTATTCCGTCATCGGGTCGCGGGCCAAGCTGGATCCAATCTCAGCAGTCAATGGGCGAGAGGCGGGGTACACCCTGGACAAGCCGCCAGTCCATCGCAGGGCAACACAGAGACAGACAATCAGCCACACACGCACTCACACCTAGGGGCAATTTAGCATAACCAATCGGCCTAGGCTGCATGTTTTTGGTGGTGAGAGGAAGCCGGAGAACCCAGAGAGAACCCACGCAGACATGAGGAGAACATGCAAACTCCTCACAGAATGGCCACAAGTCGCAGACGAACCTGCGACCATCTCGCTGTGAGGCAACAGTGCTTACCACTGCGACACCGGGCCGCCCGGTTTTAAACATCACTGTTAAATATTTTTCCATGCCATCTCTTGAGTCTTGTGGGGTTCGTTCGTTCACTGACTGACTGCTCGTTACGTCATAACTCCCGCTCTTTGCTGTGTGCGTGGTGAAAAAACAATCATTCACCACAGAGCTAATACTCCTTGTGCACACTCTGACAATGAGCGCGCCACTGCCACCTACTGTAGTGGAAGTGCAATTACACTTTAGTCTCGTACACCGGCAAAAGAAAAGCACGCTCCTCGCAGGGTTATACGCGCCCTCCCCCCTGGTATTGCAACGCCCCCTAAGCAGAGAAAGCGAGCAGCTGCACGAACCTGAGAGTAATTTGAGTTCATGAATCCAATAGCAACTTTTTACAATTTTGTTTATTATAATTAAGTAGGATAATGAATACGCATTTTTCAAACTCTCTAATATTATAAACTCACTGTTTAAGGATTGGAAAGGTCAATGGTCAAGGATCCTGAAAGTATTTATTATACTGACAATAGCTACTGTAGTAGAGAGCTGGAAGGTTTATTATTGGTAGTTAAAGAGAAGTGTGCAATTGCAACACATGAAAAACAGTCCTGATGAGTTATTTTTTTGTCTCTCAGGGAGCTAACCCAAATCTAACTAGAAAACGACAATCAGAGATTGCAGACCCCCACCTCCAATAGACTATTCGATCTTGTGAGACAGTAAACAGGGCTTCCGGATCAGAGAAGCCAAACCTGCTCTAGCTTGCTGCTCCGGAACGTACTACAAGAGTCCTTCTGGACTCTTTTTCCCATCATGCCATTCGTGTTCCTCCCTCTTAAAGTGGCAGTTTACAGCACAGGCACGATTCCAGATGTAAAAATAATTCTAGAATCTGGATCCAGATCCGGATCAATGCCATTCTCGGGGAGGACCAAGCCACGGACAGAACCTTGCTTGGAACCTAAAAGTCGATTGGGTTACTAGTTTTTGAATTATGCGCTCGGACAGACAAACAGACAGACAAACGCACCCAATTGCAATACCCTCGCCTCCCCTTCGGCGAGGGTAACAATCAAACCATTTGTGCAAGAATCACTACAGAAATCAGAGGTAGCTATAACTGATAACATCACTTTCAAACTGCACAGATTAATTAATGCATGAAACTACATTAGTGCTGTCTTTAAGTCGCTGACAACAACCTTACACCCATAATACACACACTGATTTGTTGCCCCTACCTCTGTGTCCAGAACAAGAAGCAGAGTGTCCAGCTCCCAAAAATAACTGTATGTATCCTTCCTTACTAGGTCATGCACGGAAGCCCATTGACAGGGGCAGACAACCGGGTATGTTGTCCAGGCCTCAGAATCATAGGGGTCCATGAGGGACCGTTAATTTACTTTACCTAATATTCCCCTCGTTATTTTTAATGGAATTGTTGAATATTACATTTAACTTAATTTTTTATTCAAAATATACGTGCCAATTAAAACTCATTATTTTTTGTAAATATAAATGTTTTCCCTTTTTGCACATCGACCCCTGTCTTAGAAGAAAATGGTTTGATCCCTCTCTGGCAACTCTGGCTACGTGCACAGCAGGAATTTGCATAGTTGCCACAAATCTGGTGCACAGAAAAGAAGGAAGAAAAAAGAGAGGAAGATCACCGA